>NC_143385.1:54011953-54314984 GCF_980474605.1 Leiobunum rupestre | reverse complement strand
TTTTATTCTAAAAAACAAATATTTAATTTAATTATTGGTTAATTTGTAAATTTATGCAGACCAATTAAACGGGATTCCGCAACATAATTGACAACTTTCATCCACTAGTCTCTGAAATGCATCCTCACCTGATAATCTTAAGAATGTCAGTCTGAATTCGGAATTGGATATCTTGCAGTGGCCCAGGTGATCCTCTTCGCATTCGAAGTTTGGGGTCTCTTGGATTATATATACATTCGGGCAGGCTTTTCCGGGATTATGGATTCCATTGTGATTATGCAATCGTAGTTCTGTAGTTATCAAGCAATTCGTCAAACTTTTCGCATCATTTCCTCGAAAGAGGAGTCTATCAATTTCCCCCCTTTGCATTTGTTACAAAATTGAAGATCGTCTGTCGGTGACGAACCGGCATCTATCATTTGAATGAAAGTAATCTTTAGAAATAATTTCTGAAATTTCGAATTTCGTGAGAGACTTGCCTTGTATAGTCGCGATCAAGAATCCCGAGAGAACAATCAGGATCGTCAATTTCATCGTCAGTCTGCTAAAATATTAAATAGAAATTCAATTATACTTTATTTGGAACAATATCAATACTTTAAAATAGTTAATTGTATTCATTTTCCGACTAATCTTACTTCTAAAAGATCATTATTAAGCAATTGATGATTTTAGACCAACGATTGAGAACGAGGAAGATTATCGTTCGTCGGTTTAAAAGCTGTGTCCGGTTTTCGGGGTAGTTTTTTGGGAGGCCATATCTCTGAAACGAACCGCTTAACATTTCTACCAAAGGCCACATATTGAAACTGTTTTTCATACGTTTTTTGGGAAAGATTCAGCATTTGGGTTTACTGTTCCGACGACATATTAACCGCAATACTGTAATTACTAATTTCATAGAATATTAATTCACCCAAATTTAATTAATTTAGTTTATCACTATTTAAGTGTTATCTTTAATGTTTGTTTATCTTTTGCTGTAAAATTAACCGAGTGTTACTCAGATGTAACCCTTAATACTAAAAACAATTTACACGAACCGCACTACCCGCATGTGACACGCGTATAAATTGGGGATATAAATGTTTAATCTATTTAATTAAATATTAAAAATGTGGTATATTTCATAATAATTAAATTAAATTTTAAATAATAAAAATACCCTGAATGACTTAATTACGCTAAATTTCATCCATTTATTAAACTTAAATACCGTTGCAATGAATATATCAAACTGAAAACTTAAAATTTCCTTAATAGCACGTATGGGCATTGCTTTTTCTTTTTAAATAATTAGTTCTTTTACGGGTATTGAATGTGTCCCACAGATACAACAACCGCGTCTAGTGCTGCCATCATTTAGAAGAATTTGAAACTAGCAACGCATAGTGCATGCGCGATTTTACCAACCACGAAGGTATCAAGCTTTCCCCTCCACAAACAGCTACTCTCTTTAACTTGGTTTCTGGGCAAGGTGCCACTCTCAAATTTCGCATTGTTTGACTCAGATTTTTGACTATACCATTGGTGACAATCAAGCATTAACGTTTGAACGGGGTTCCGCATAGAATTACATAAGTTTTTCTAAATTTAAGAACGGGGTTTTCGCACAGAATTTCATAACTTTTAGATAGGAATCTGTTTACCTCTTCGAGGGGACCAGTCCCTAGGAGGGGTATTGAGTTCGTGTTAAGGCGGTTGTGGGTGATGAGTTTGTTGTGTTTGCGTTTTGTATGTTATGGGTGTTTTATCTCCAACTTCTTCTTATTGACCTTTGGGACGGACCGAGTGCTGTTACGGTTAACGTCTCAACGTCCAAAAGGCAGTGTTTCCAAAAAATGTTTACGGTACTCGTCTTAGTATTAATATACGATGGCATCGGGCGGGATTCGAACCCGAGATCTCTTGTATGATATGCGAGTGTTCTACCATAGAGCCACCGATACATGTTGCGGTCCATTGAAAATTTTCACCTCAGCTTAAGTGGAAGAGTATATTAATAGTTTTTAAAGTCTAAATTTTTTAACGTATGGAAATTTAAAGGTCCAATCTTGTTTTAGCGCAGTCAGCAGATATAAGAACCCGTGGGTGGTCCACCTAGTTAGGTTTTTGTAATTTATTTGGTTTTATCAGTCTTATGTTTTTATCTATTGTATTTAGGTTTCAAGCGTAATGGTTCATTTATGAAGAAAATTTCGAGTTGTATACATCGTACTCTTTCATTTATGTTGGTCTGGTTTTTAACTGGGTCGTCATTACTTCGTAATTTATTTTAAACGTTTTCTCGACGGATTAAGATGTTTAATGCAGTTTATCAATTGGGGTGTGTTTGTTTTTATTTATAAAGAACCCTAACTATTCCGTCTACTGTCTGTTATGGTACGTTCACAGTGTTTCAAAATCGACTTTTTTGTGCCTAAATTAAATTTCAACAAAATAAAATAAATGTGTATATATTATTGATCACTGTTTTTAGCTCAGTCCGAAAATATAATTTATATTCTGGTAACTGCCACCAGGGGGCAAAACGTTCACCTTTTTGAATTTTGTCGAATTTCTTTAGTCAATGCGTGTATAGGCTTCTGCTAAACGTAAATTTAAAATTCGGTGAAAATCGGTTGAACCGAAGTTCTGTAAAATGCGCTCAAAGGTTCAAATTTGATCAAAATATGGCAAATGTTGCAAGTAGTTGCAGAAAAAATCATCATAATTTGGAAGAATAAGTTCCGCATTATAACTTGCAAAAAGTCCGAGTGCGAAGTTACTCAAAGTTTTCAAGATATATAAATTTTTATAACTGCGAAAAACATTTTTTGAGAACACAATTTCGCCATATCTCTGTTCATCTTGTTTTCCTTCTTTCCACTACAAAATATTCTACGCCAGATAAACTTATATTTCATAATCCTGTTAGTAGGATTCACTGTGCGCGAGCGCATGTCGCGGAAATTGATTTAGATTGTCTCACATGTCTGGTTCATATGTAATTTCATACAATTAAAAATTTTAGATACAATCGTTTCATGAAGGCAAAAAAGAAATTAATTTAAACAAAACTAAATCATTTTAATTTTTGCTTTTCCTTTTTTTAGCAACTTCAGAACCATTTTCGATTATTATAAAAATAATCAATATAAATATTGTGCATTTTAAACAAATTACGTTGAAATAAGTAATGAAATTTATACTTCATTTTTGAAAACAAAAAATACTCGTGTAACAACAAAAAAAATTAAGTAAATATTATTTAAAAATTTTCCTCATTTTCCAAAATAAGACCAAGACCTTGCATATCCGCATGTAAATCAAATGAATCTTCCAAATCGATGTCGAACTCTTCACCAGCATTAGCGCATGACGGTTTCAAAAATTTTACTTGATCACTTTCTTTCAAAAAGCGAAAAATCTGAGACTACCGGGTCAGACGAATCTAGAGATCGGTTGAAGATGTCAAGTAGGTTATCTCTTCTGCTAGTTTTTCTAGCATGGAACTCTCTATACTGGCGATACATCTTGCATCTTGACTCTGCAGCCTGTTCGCTCAGCAATCCAACTTTATTATGCCTTTTCCATGGACCAGAAGCTTATACACGCTTACAGGCATGTAGTACCAGCCGTAACTTTCAAGGTATGTGTGAAGTTAACCTCTACAATTATCTCCAAATTTATCTTCGTCTACTGGTAATTCGCATGATATTGCGACGAGAATTACGTGCAGCTGTTCTATTAGCCAGTGCTCCAATCCTAAAATGTCGGCAAATATTCGACGGTTCCTTTCGTTGTAATATAATCTCGGACGCTTTCGAACTATTCACGAGCCAGAATCCTGAATGAAAGATTCCGAACCGTTATTTTTGAATTTCCGCGCCTGCGCCGAAGAGCTTGTATCACCAAACCCCCCTTGTGTTGTCATCCCGCCCGCGCGATAGCAGACAACTTTTTTCCTTTTCGAGCGACAGCCGTAAATGCATTGCCGAAGGCTGAAGTGCTATATCCAGTAACATAATACTAATCCAAGGTTACAGTAGTGTAGCCGAGGGGCAGGTCACTTCCTTGATTAAGGACGCACCCCTCAAAAGATTAAATCCGATTTAATCGTGATTATTTTGATTAAATTCAATTTGATCACGATTGAGTTGATTAAATCACGTTTAATCATGATTATAATGTTTAAATCTGATTAAATCTGTTTAAAATGATTAAATCCTGATTAAAAAATTATATCGTGATTAGTATGATTAAATCGTACTTTAGTTTTGATTTTAATGATAAATTCCCGATTATATTGGTTAAATCGTGATTAAAATAATTAAATCTAATTAAAATGATTAAATCTAATTAAGATGATTAAATCTAATTAAAATGATTAAATCTCATTAAAATGATTAAATCTAATTAAAAATATTAGATCATGATTAGAATGATTAAATCTCTTTAAATCGTGATTAGATTTTCTAACCTTGATTAGATTTTTAAAATAGATTTAATCACGATTACCCTGATTTAATCATTTTACTATTATTAAGACGCACCCAAAATGGAAGTGACCTGCCCCTCGAGTGTAGCTGTATTTAAACGATTTAACTAGTAGAAAGTCTTTGTACTCTTTTTTCACCACATATTTCCTTAGTTTCGATTTTGATTTGATGATATATTTCGAGTTAAAAATCTTCAGATGTAAATTAATAAAATGAAGCTATTCTATAAATGTTGTGAAATATAAATATTAATTATATTTTTTTCCTTATAGCTTCAAGAAAAAAAAATCGATTCTCGTACGAAATAACAACGAAACTTATTCATATTTTCGAAAGCAGATGTTAAGAGTGAAAGGTTTAAAATACTTATGTTTTGGGATAAATATTCATTTCTTAATTACATTGATAAAAACCAGATAATTTCTGACTTTCTAGCAACATCTTTTGTTTTAGAAGACTTCTCGCATCTCTTGAACGTCGCTACATGAATTAGGCCTATTGTGGTGTCTTACTAATGCTTATAATTATAATCTGCCTATCATTAGGTACCGATAAGTAAAGGTTTGCCATAGGAGCCCACGGTAACGGCCTTGTCCTGTAGAGAAGAAAATTAACGTACGACGATTGGGCAGTAGCTGCATCTTCTTTTTCAAAAGGTCTACATCTAAAATAGTATCTTACTTGCTAGGGCAGCCCCGCTCGGGTTGATAAATTCCACTTAAAATGCATCTAAAATGCAAATTTGAAAAATATATACCTCCAGGAACACAACTCTTATATATAATCACCAGTTTTCAGTGGCGGTTTTAGTGTGTGCGACGCTCTGTGCAAAAACAGTGTTTAAATCCAAGCGAGCTCGGCATATTTATACGAACCTAAACTACTACAACTTTGTAATAATGTTTGCGTTTTAAGTGAAAAAACTCCATTATTTCTGCAATAATTAATTTTTTCGTAGTATTTATCACGAGATATTTCTATATTTCACTACCAGTAATCTGCTAGATTTACATTACGTCAAAAGTGTCAGGATACTTTATTTTTGTTATGCTGAATTGTTTTCCGTAAAATTAAAAATAAACAGTACAAAGTATACTGTTCTTAATACTGAAAGACATTGATGACTTGATTTAATAATTTAATATCACAAATATATCGAACCACGACGAATTAGATGATCTATGTTTATATATTTACTTTTCTAGCTTTTTAAGAATCAAAATTTATTGAACGACTTGTGTCATGTTCGATAGAAATCATAGCCAAACCCGATCATCGTTCTTGATTTATTGTAGACCGCGAGTATGTTTTAATCAGTTTAAATTTGGAAAAGGAACACTCCGCACTTACCACGGATATGCGCAATGTAAGCATTATTCGAGGGTAATTACCAGGTTAGGAAAAATTTCAACAATTTGAAATTATATATTTTAATGTTTCCAATGCAGTCGTATCATATACCTTTTCTCTTCCATACTCAATACCGAGTTAATTTCATAATATAACTTATCTCCAAAAATGTCGGAATTTCTGTTATCCGATTCTCTTAGCGCCATTTCTAAATTTTAACAGGATCTTTTCAAATCGTTTGTAGTAATATATCTCAATTTTTCAGTTATTCTTAAAGATCAAAAATTTGGATTGTAAGCGTTGAGCATGTCAAATCTTTCGTTCAAAGATGAAATCGAAATAAAAAAAAGACGAATTTCTACCCATATCCAACTTTAAGATCTGTGGACATCTTGAAAAATTGGTACACAAGACTGAAGTCCGCAAAGGTAATGGGCCAACCACGCAATTCCCATTACCGCATATGCAATTTCACGGTTTTAGATTTGCGCAGTTTTCATTTGCGCAGTCTCCCATTTCTGCAGTTTTCCATTTGCGCGGGTTTATCAATTCCGCGGCTTCTCACGACTTAAATATTTTATATTAAGCCTTTTTACCTTGTAAGAGGTTTCTTTCCCAAAACACACCTTTCAATGGCATTGTGGGTTACGTATGAGTCAAAAAGGTTATTTAAGTGGTAAAAATGCTTGGTCAGGTTTGGTTAAGTTAGGTTCTTTTAATTGAGCCGCCTATAATTGTTTTAGTCGTGAGCAGGTTTGACAATCACTGAAACCATCCTCCATAAACATTTTCTATTGGCTGGAATTAGCCAGCAAATAGTTACTAAACTACTACACAAGGGCCGTTTTACTGGTGATATATTTTCAAGCGAATAATTCAACAAATGATATTTCAACTGAGCAAAACATGAAAATGTTTGGTATTTACAGCGCGACCGGACATTGAACATACACCAGCAGTGCAGCTGGATGGTAAAAAAGGTAATGTTAAAAATTATCTGCCAGAAATACCCCCTTTGTCAAGGAAAAAGGTTTAATAATGAATATTTAAGTCATGAAAATACTCGCCAATAAAAAACCTGCGCAAACGGAAAATCGTACGAATGATAAACCACGCAAATGAGAAACGGCGCAAACGGAAAATCGCACAAATGATAAACTACGTAAATGGGAAACTGCGCAAATGGGAAACCACGCAAACGGAAAACCGCGGAAACGGGAAATACCGCAGAAATGGTAATTGGCGCAAATGACAAACTGCGCAAATTGGGAGCTGGGCAAATGGCAATTCCGCAAATGGGAAACGCGCAAACGGAAAAGTACGTAAACAGAAACTGCGCAGGTGGAAAGTGCGCAAATTGAAACTGCGCAAATGAAAACTAAGCAATTGGACCCAAACCTCCGCAACATTAACAACCTACGACAACGCGTTATGGATGGCTTTGAAACTATTCGCGACTAGATGACGCAACGGGGCCGAACCGTAAAAGGGGCTAATTCCGTCAAGCGTCTGCTTTAGTTTCTAACTTGCTAGCTTCCACAGCGCATTTAATTCCGACCGCCGCCGTTAAGGAGCGCAAACATAGTTTCCGGCATAGATATAAAAAAATAGGATAGAACCCCGGCGCTTGGGTTGGCAAGACTTTATTACACGCCAGTAAGAAAAAGCAGCCTCGGGGGAAACGGCCGAAAATTCTCCACCTGCCGGTAGCTAAAAATACTATTGGTAACTGAAATTGATATCAAGCGCGAAGTTCAAGTTAAGCCTAACTAGACGCAAAAAGTTTGATGGTTACTTTTTCGCGAAATTTATTTGTTTTTTCAAAATATTTAAAAGTTGTGCATTGCCAAAATTAAAATTAACCACCACAAATCCGAGTACAAATGTTTCACAATTTAGGAAAATGTTTCTTAGGACCTTTTTTAATCCATGTTACCCAAAGAACACCCCTGTAAATTTGTGTGAGACTTCTCTGAAACAGCCTGTATATATGATTTTTTATACATAAAGACTATTTGGCACTAAGGCTCTCGGAAGCAGAAATTTTTGGGCTTAACGATATTTCAACCGACGTCACGATAATTCAAGAACTGAGTTTTGCCAGGCCAAAACTAAGGCCAAATCCGTAAACTAGCAAAACAATTTTTTTTGGAAATTACAAAGTTTTGTATCAGACATTTGAAATTTACAGATTCAGTTCTCTACTCCATATATTTAGTTTTTTTTGGACAAATTTCAAAAAAGGACCAATTTTCTCAAAAAGATATAAATTGTTAATTAACGGTAGAGTCTTAAATAAGCTTGTTTCAATGATAATTGCACTTGCTTAGTTAGACGAAAATGCGGAGGATCTCACCTGAGCGTGTCGTCAGTGACCTATGACGTCAGTTTAAGTTTTCTTTATTGTGAAAAGTACCACCCTAATAGTTATTTTAAAAGCCGATAGATGGTGGTACGGTTATATAAACCCGTTAATTCAAATAATTCAGGAACTCTAGATATATCTAGGAATCGTTGATTACATAAAACTAAATGTGGTCTTGCTCAACTTATTAAAATGTTGCTCTTTCGTAAAAAAAAAACCAACTTCGTTATAGTAATTTATTTAGTAATGTAGTCAACCATACATTCAGTCTTCCAAATGACAAATACCCTATTTCTGGGACCGATGTCTATGGACTATTGAGTAATCCAAAATGACCAATTTGCAATAGCAGAAATTTGCTTTACAATCACGGAGGCATTCCCTATCCACATTGTAATAACCTCAAGCATACGGATTAATTTTAATAAATTAATGTATAAATAAGCTCGAAGCAATAGCGAATACCAACAGAAACACGACGAGGATTAAATTTGGTTTTGAAGAAATTCCCATTTTGGGTTTGGTGGACAAGGCGACTGTAATTAAAAACCCTTAAACATTTCGATTTTAGTATAAAAAGCATATATTTCAATAATATTTGACAATTTATTGTTTGGTGAAATAGCGGAGAAGTTTATTCAAGTAGCGTATGGTGTGAAATATTCCTTATCTCGTTTCCAATTGTTTTTTTTTTGTTATCTCGGTTGGAGATGTTCGTTTTGAATTTAACAATGATACACTATTTTATATATCAAGGTTTGTTATTAAAATGGAACAATTCAACAATTACAATTAATGGATTGCTGATTCTTTTTTTCTTGATATCGGCCACAATTAACGATCTTTTAAAGGCTGTAAATTTTCTGTACGGTGTATTGTAAAAACCCTGTCATAAAATATGTCCCAGCTTAAATTTTCGTTGTAAAATCCTATAAACATATATCTAATGGTTAGTAATAATTTTAACGTTTTTTTGTTATGAAATTATAAAAGATAGCGAATGCACTACATTCTTTTTAAGTGTGCTGAATTTGCTTAGAACGCATGTTCTTTTAAAAGTTAATGCGTGTAATAATAATCATCAGCAATACTAATAGCCAAGCCACCACTTTAGGCCCGAGAAATCTAGCGATATTTGAGGTCTTTAAATCGGGTAACAGGGTTCAATGCGTGGGAGGCTGGTGGCAAACCATTCACGGCCCGCGAGCCAACAGTTCCCTACATTTCCTACCGTTAACGTAGCGGTTACGATACAATTGAAAAAAAAATTCTTGCCTTCAAGAGTGGTTTAAGTAAATTGGAACCTCCAGGTGAAATTGGAAAAACGTATAAAATACTTCAAATTAAATATTTTTTTAAATGGCAACACCCTTAGCAACTGTGCTTGGTTTTGTGGAAATCAGAACTATCCGCTTGGAAAAAGACGATTTTTTCGTCTGTAACGATTTTAGCCCTAGTAGACGATACATATATATACATACGGACTTGCTACTCCACAAATTTTTATTCCGCATGTGTCAAATCATTTTTAAGCATTCCATATATCCATTATCAAAAAACATAACTCTATTATAAGCATATGTCAAGGCTACATTTTTGAAGATCACATACCTGTTATTAAGAAATAGGTATTTAAAATCTGCACCTCCTAGTGGCTACGTCCTCAACTATGCATTTCTGAGAAAAAAATTCGCGAACGTTTTTAAACTTACAACCAAGCGGGAGAAATTTCCGCCGCTATAGCCCTTAGCTTATCCGCAATTTTATCGCTTTAAAACTTAAAATTAACACTTATCTTTGAAAAATGTTTAATGAGAACCAAAACTGGCGATTATAAATAAGAGTTGCGTTCCTAAAGGTACTTATTTTTAAAATTTGAGATTTAGACGCGTTTTGTGTGGAATTTATCAACCCGAGTGTGGCTGCTCCCCCAAGTAAGAGAATATTTTAGATGTAGACATACTGCCCTATCGTCGTACGCTAATTTTCTTATCTCCAGGACTACGCCTTTACAATGGGCCCCTATGGTAGACCTTTACTTATGGAGACTTTATGATATGTTGTTTATTATTATTAGCATAAGCAAGGCACCGCAATAGGCCTTATTCACGAAGCGACGTATAAGAGATACGAATAGCCTTCTAAAACTAAATATATTGCTAGAAAGCCAGAAATGATCTGGTTTTTGGCAATGTAATTAATAAATGAATATTTATCCTAAAACAAAAGTATTTTAAACCTTTGTTACTTCTAACATCTGG
Organism: Leiobunum rupestre; assembly: GCF_980474605.1. Lineage (NCBI taxonomy): Eukaryota > Metazoa > Arthropoda > Arachnida > Opiliones > Sclerosomatidae > Leiobunum > Leiobunum rupestre. The sequence continues at coordinate 54,304,527 of NC_143385.1, read as the reverse complement.
GAGGCTTTTCTGTAAACAATCCAAATCGTTTAGACAATTCCAAATCTAAATGATTTGGATCGGCTTCATTAGGATAGAGCGCAAAAATCTGTATTCTCTAACCCAAATCCAAATCATCATATGGATCGCTCGCATTACCTTTCCCAATCTATTTAATTCGTGGTTATTTGACGAGAAAATGTCCATCTTCGCTTGCAAGATATACCCTCGCAGGTACGTTTTTAAAACTAAACATGATAAAATTCATAGTCCAGTGCTTTTACTATTACATCGGAGAAAATAGCTCGTTAGGCGGTGTTACAGACGTGTTAAATATTAAAACGTCTCCTTTTGTATGCTTCCGCGATTTTACCAACGAACTACGTATGTATTGAGATCATTTAACGTACAGCCAAAAAATAATAGGTTATATTGTACTTCTCTGAATGATTTAATATAAAAATCACAATTTATTTCCTTCAAACAAAGCCATGAATTGAATTGTCCCGGAAAAATGGAGTGTAATTAAATATTAACTGCGCTTTCATCAGAATCACTCTGTGCAGCCGAGATAATAGTCATCAAACCAATTTCTCCGAGGTAAGGATATTTCCGTTTATAATTAAGCCGAATAAAATCTCGCTGGTTATCTTTCGGTTTACTTACAGTTGACTGGTCTAGCAAACAGTGGAACACAATGGGGATTTCAGCGAAGCCGTTCTTATTCCTGGCGATGTTTTTGGTCGTATTCCAGATTAGTTTACAGTATGATGGTAAAGCTTTTTGATAACTGACGCTTAGTTACGAATAGTTGTTGATATTAGTGATATAACAGTTACAGAGAACGTCAGAAATAGTTAAATTTCAGAGTACGATGACCATATTATCATCTTTTAATTAAGGTTTTCAAAGAAACCTCTACGTGTATCAATACGCGTTTCATTAAACTCACTTAATATCTGTCTCACTCTCCCTTGGACATCCGAAAATTGCACAACGCTACAAGTTAAATCATTTATTTATTAATTAATTAAAAAAATTCAAGTCTTGAATACGGATTATACGGGATTAATGTAAGCGTAAGAAATATAATAGCAAAATCTATGGCATTAAACGATTTCGGTTAGTGATAGTCTGTCGCGGAGAGATTACAGTATCGGAAGTTTCGCAAGAGGGAAGTCGTCATACCTTACTAATCAATTTGTAGTAAAAATACTGCCAGATAAGTGCTACGACGATAAATACTAGTAAAAACGAGTTTGAGTCTCAATTTCGATAATTGCTTAATTCAGATAAGAAAGCGAGTGTTCGTAATAGCCAATTTTACGTTTCAATTCAATAATAGTTTATTATTTTTCCAAAGTTTAAGTTCTTTTACTATTGGAAATGTTACAATTTCCAATAAGCCTCAAGTGGCTTAACTTCCAAACAGACTGTCAGCGGCGATTTCCTTCGCGCTTTTACCTGACACTTTCAAAATTACATCTCCGCTCGAGGACAATTTACAGCCGCGTAATAAATTATAATTGGCGAAACAAACTATCATTTAATACAGTGTCGGCAGAATACCAAGTGTCATTCTTCGAATTAAAATACGGAACCCGGACTTTGTCAAATTAACCGTGTTCTTCGGCCTAATTTCCGAGTAAAAAGATCGCCACATTGATGGTCGATGATGATAATTTGAAGGTCAAATTCAGCCATTTACTAAAGATCGTACCTTAGAAACCTCTGCACGAAACTTATATTAGCAATTGCTCTTTCCAGTGTTGACTCGAATGCTCAATTTCAGGTCGCTCGCTCCTGGACATTGACTTGGACTTTCCGGATGAGTTCGACTGCAATCAGTGTTACGTGAACAACTGCCGTTGCCATACGATCTACTATACCACGATGTTCACCGACGATGGAACACCCATTAAACCTTTATCTTCGTACAAAACCTGTTTGTGTAATTAATAACGCTTAAGAGCTTGTTGTATGATATAAAAAATAAAATTTGTGCAAACGAAGCACCAATTTAAGGTAAACTGTCTTTACCAATAATCGAAAAAAACTTAGAATAAAGGTTATAGAAAATAAAAGCATAGCGCCGATTTGATTCGGGTCGGTGGCGGCGTTTCGCGAAAATCACCTGGCGGCGCCGCGAAGGGGCAGAAGTCCCCCCCCCCTTTTGAGGAAAAATAAAGTTGCATAACAAATCTCAAAATTGATTCGGTGGCGGGATCAAAATCGCGCTGAAAAGTAAAAAATTCGGAGGCTGCAGCTCGGTGGCACTTTTATTGTCGGCGTTAGATCGGCGGCGCTAGGTTCTACAGAAATTTTTTTTCCTATCTAAATATCAAGTTAGTACTTGTTTTTTTCATTTACAATATACAGACTTAATTTAAATATTATTATCTATTTAATTTGAGTAGAGTCAAAGTATTTGTTACATTATTTCCCAAAGGTGGTTCTATAAAATACGGGAGGTCACGTGTAAATGTTTTTTTCTGCGTCATTAGCTATAGTTATTGAAGATAGGCAGCGCGCGCTTGTGTCGATTAATTTGAAGTCCACGTGAGAAACGCGTGTGAAATAAAGTTCTAAAAAGCTTAAGTTCTTGACGCCTAGGAGCAACAAACACAAGGAGAACGCAGCTAACCTTTAAATACGCCAACGCAGTGTTGTGTACGAATTTCATTGGACGAGCGTCACTAGCCTTTACGCTGAAAGTTTTACAAGCAGGGGGATGACAATTTCCGAATTTTCCCCTTCCGACGGCAGCAGGCGCTAAAGCGTCTAACCAATAACAAGTCGGCCCAGGCCGTAATATTAGTTCCAGATCCGTGTATTCGAGTGGGCAAACCCATACACCCTTAGTAGACACAGGTAGGCAAACTAATACAAAAACTGTTGAGGCTACGTGATTTCTTATCGTTTGATATATAAATTGCCATCCTAAGTTAAAGAGTGGGTGCCGCCCACCCTCAGGGTACCCGGGTGGGCAAACCAATTTAAAAGCTGTTGAGGCCATGTGATTTCCTATCGTTTGATATATAATTTACCATCCTATGTTCAAGAGTGGCCACCGCCCACTCTCAAGATACCCGGGTGGGCAAACCAATACAAAAGCTGTTGAGGCCATGTGATTTTATATTATCTCGGTGATTAAATTAGTATTTTCTTAGAGCAGATATTTAACATTGATTATTAACAACTGCATTAATCATATTATTGCAAGAATGTATTTATGTACTAAGAATATGGGAAGACGGAGATTCTGTCCCTATGGTCGCATACTTTTCAGCTTAAGGGCCTGTTGCCAAAGCCCTAGCCAAAGTGCTAGCCCATTGAATTTAACATGTTTGATTCTAGCAAAGCAGGATTTTGCAACACGCCCTAAGTTCGACTACTTCAGATTTTTTGGTCTCACTCTTTCAAGTAGACGCTAGCGAAGACGATCCAATATTTTACTTTTATTGTTCTATGAGACCAAATTGTTTTTTTCGATCACTCTCCCTTTAAGGGGGTTGGTCGGAGGGGGCGGAAATTATCGGCACTGCGTGCGCGTCAAAGAGTTCTATCGAATGACACCAAATATCTGGACCAACTATACAAACTATAAAAGTTCGCCAAGAAGGCGATAATATTATTTTGTGCCACACATAAACGACTTCGATAAGAAAGTGCCACACTTATTTATTACTTCTGTCCATACACGGTTTCGATAAGGAAGTGCCACACTTATTTATTACTTCTGACCCTACACGGTTTCGATAAGGAAGTGCCACACTTATTTATTACTTCTGACCATACACGGTTTCGATAAGAAAGTGCCACACTTACTTATTACTTCTGACCATACACCGTGTCGATAAGAAAGTGTCACACTTACTTATTACTTCTGACCACACATGGTTTCGATAAGAAAGTGCCACACTTATTTATTACTTCTGACCATACACGGTTTCGATAAGGGGGGTCGAAATTGGGGCAGGGGGAGGCGAAGTTTGAGGTTAACTTCACCCTAAAACGCCGTAAATATACGTAAAAAAACCCGGAAAAAGGAACGAGAATTGCGACAACTTAACTAGACAAATCCCCCAAGTTGCCAAAAACCACTAGAAGTTCCGGGTAAAATCTGCGCAGAGGGGCGTGGCTAGGTTGGTAAATTCGTCAATATTAGAGATAACGCGGCTAGCGGCTATCTGGGTTCGGGTCGACTGGGCACTTCATAATTGAGGCTTCTAACCAAAAAACAGAGTCAAATACGGGCTTGAATGAGCACGTCTATAATATTTAGAAAAACGTATGAAATTCTGTGCCGAAACCCCGTTCTAAAATTAGGAAATACGTATGAAATTCTGTGCCAAAAACCCGCTTTAAATTAAGAAATACGTATGAAATTCTGTGCCAAAACCCCGCTTTAAATTAAGAAATACGTATGACATTCTGTGCCAAAACCCCGCTTTAAATTAAGAAATACGTATGAAATTCTGTGCCAAAACCCCGCTTTAAATTAAGAAATACGTATGACATTCTGTGCCAAAACCCCGCTTTAAATTAAGAAATACGTATAAAATTCTGTGCCAAAAACCCGCTTTAAATTAAGAAATACGTATGGCATTCTGTGCCGAAAGCCCGTTCTAAAATTTAGAAATTCGTATGAAATTCTGTGCGAAAATCCTGTTCTAAAATTTAGAAATATGTATGGAAATCTGTGCGAAAGCCTTGTTAAACATATATTCAGTTGTTTAGGGTATACATTGGAAGTGGGAAAGAAATATAACCTTATAATATATTATATTATCATACACTAAAATTAAATTTTTAGTAAAATGATCCATTTCGTTTTCCTGGTGGGGACAGGGGTCGGGACACCCGTGGCGGAAATATTCCGACCACCCGTTGGGGGTTGGGGTCGTCCTCAAACGGCCATCCACAAACTCTGCCTCCCTGACGCTTGGGATTACAGGAGTACGCCACTACTCCCGGCGAGAGAAGCTGTTTGTGGAGGGCAAAGCACGATACCTTCAAGGTTGGTAAAATCGCGCAGGCACTAAGCATTGTAAATTTCAAATTATCCTAAATGATGGCAGCACTATAGACGCGGTTGTTATATCTGTGGGACACATTCAATACCCGTAAAATAACTAATTATTTCAAAAGAAAAAGCAACGGCCATACGTGCTTTTAAGGACATTTTAAGGTTAAACGTGGATGTAGTTATTGCAGCGGTAATTAAGTTTAATAAGTGGGTAGCACTTTCGCCTCGCAGTAAGAGGAGTTGGGTTCGATTCCTGTTTCTGGCACTGGGTGAAAACTCGGAACCACTCTTTATGCGTAGAGTTTGCAAATTCTCTCCCCGCTGGTTAAAGGAATTTTCCCCCGAGTTATTCGGCTTCCCCTTTCTATAAAACTTGTAGAGGTTAATGGTAATAGGGAGTGTAAGGAGCTGTTGGGTCGCGTGGCATGATGGGCTTGCCACCACCCGCCTATGCATTGTGGCCACCTGTTTAAGGCATAAAAATTCGCTAGCTGACTTGGGTCTAAGGTGGTGCCTTGTATATTAGCCTATCTGATTATTATTATTATTAATTGAGCGTCATCAAGTCATCCAGGGTTTAATTTTTATTTATAATTTAATTTAATTTAATTTAATGCTTATGAAATTTACAATTTTTATTATTAAATTAAAAAGATAACGCAATTATATTCCCACTGCATACGCGTGTCGCATGCGTGTAGGGCGGTTCATGTAAATGGTTTTTAGTATTAGTGATGGCAGCACTAGATGAGGTCTGAACAAAATGAAATTCCCGACCAAATGTGGGGAAAATGTGAGTTCGCGCGGTTGTTATTTCTGTGGGACACATTCAATACCCGTAATAGAACTAAAAGGCGAAACTATAAAGTCGAGGGGGGGGGGGGCTGAAATGATGGTAGTCACGTGACTTTGTGGAGAACTGCAGCGCCATCTATCCTAAGAAATACGAATTATAATTAATTTTCTTTTGCTAATAGTTGTATAACTTTTGATCGATTCATCTAAACTATCTCATTATTATTATTATATATAAAATATCTTGTAATAGAAAGGTGGAAGATAATTAGCTGTCTGCAGTATCTGGAAGTAATCATTTTTTTCTTTACCGTCGCACGGCCAACTATGAACACGAGTTACCGAATCGATGTTGGCTGTGAAATGGTAGTCACGTGTTTTTGTAACGAGTTGGTTAAGACCACATTTACTTAATAGTTTCGCCTATTATTTCAAACGAAAAAGCAACGGCCAGACGTGATTTTAAGGACATTTAAATGTAAAATTGGGTGTAGTCATTGCAGTGGTAATTACGTTTAATAAATGGATGAAATTCAGCGTCACTATTTCAAATTATTGATACTGTTTAAATAAAGTTAAAATAAAATTGAATTTATATTTAATATTTTAGCAAAATGACGATGAAATTGACGATCCTGATTGTTCTCTCGGGATTATTGATCGCGACTATACAAGGCAAGTCTCTCAAGAAATTCGAAATTTCAGAAATTTTTTCTAAAGATTACTTTCATTCAAATGATAGATGCCGGTTCGTCACCGACAGACGATCTTCAATTTTGTAACAAATGCAAAAGTGGAAAAGTAGTTCAGAACGACGACTCTTTCAAAAAAATGTTTAAAAAATTGTGCGTGAAGTGCTGGCCAGGGTCAAAAATACGCTTGGAAAAAGGGTCCGACAAACACATTCCCGAAGGAGCTTGCCCGCAGATCGAAAAGACCAATTGCGACTCCAAATACAAGGGCAATTGCCACATGCATATTCATAGATTCGACACTATACTGAGGTCAGCTGTCTTCAAGAAGGAATTTCGGAGCCTAGTGAATGACAGTTGTCAATTATGTTGCGGCTTCACATTTAATTCGACTTCAAATAATTAAAAAAAACATCAATAATAAAATAAAATATTTGCATTAATATACATTTTTCTTAAATTTTCTTAATACAGTTGGGTATTATAGTACCATTTTAACATTATAAAATATTTTTATAGACATCAAATATATAGAACTAACACTCCGTAGCTTTGGCTGTGGGTACCGAATCAATTAGCCCAGAGTTAGCCACATAACGATGTATATACATATTATCAATAAAAAGTAGCGTTTAAAAAATAGTAAATGTCATACTAATTTTATTATTTTACTTAGGGTCGTTGTATCTTGGATTAATTAAACACAGGGATATCCCACAGAAGCAAAAACGCGGAAGCGATTGCTATAAAATCTCTATTGGTGAAATCGGCGCCCAAAAGGAAATGACTAAAGCGCATGCGCGATAAGTGGACCAAGGGGAGAGAGGGAGCAATTGAAACTAAAAATATTTAGTGATAATGCATTTGAGTTGCTAGGTATTCCACCATCAGAACCAAGCAATATAAGCAACCGAGTCAATGAAAAGAACTTAATTACTGAAATTTGTAGTCTGAGGGTATATTAATTAAGATTTTATCAAGTTATTTATGTGACAAGAAAGGGGTGTCACTAAGCCTTGGCTCAAAATGTTAAGATAATAACGTTTGACACACATTTCGTGCATGCGCAATAGGGACTTCCGTTTATTTGCCGATTTCCAACGCTATCCCCAAAGTTTGATTCCTGTAACGAGGCAGTTTCACCAAGGATCCTATATGTTAGAACGATATGTAGCCCTCCGGCCAGCCCGCAGCGACGTCGATATTAAGAGAGCCTCAAAACGTGGGACGTCTTGTTTCTATTCCCTCAAGGACAAATTTTGGCGGTGCTTCCATGTTTTGTCCTTGACTGAATCTAAAGACGGATTCTCTATCGCGCATGACCCACCGACGGCGCTGCCATTTTTCGTCCCTCGCCTCATATCCTTCTAACATATAGGATCCTTGGTTTCACGGTGCGCGAAAGCGGAGGGAGGGAAGATATACGCCGGGGGATGAAATCGAACTTTTCAGGGGCAAGACACGTGATTATTTTTAAACCTGTGCAGCCCTCTTTTTTCGAGTTTCGAAACTATTATGTCAAGCAATTATTCGCGCCATTTCTTTTTCGATAGACTCGATTGTCCAAATAAAAGTGGAGTGATGTTTTTCAAGATCGATTAGGTTTCATTTAATTGAGGTTTTTATTTTCGTATAACTGGAATCGCAATTTAATTCGACAACTATTTTCAATTCCTGCAGGCATTTTTGGAGTATATGTTATATTGGATAGTACTGCTAAAGGTAAAAACCTGCAACCTTGTCCAGTTCATCATTAAAAACAATTTGAATTAATTATATATTGTTTAAAATATATTTAAATACTTACCACTTAATAAATCGTCTAATTGTCTGCAGTTAATTGAAAGATCTAGTGGCCCATCCATTATGCCAGAAAATAAATAACTGACGCTAACTTTTATTAACGTTTTACATAAATTTATTTGAAAATAAAACCGATGATGCAGAAATTCAAATAAAACCGGCTGATGCCAGCATGCCAGCCATGTGGGAATACCGAAGTCACGTGACGAATTATTTGCCCCGGAAGTTGAGGCCAACATGCCCTAGTGAGACGATCGCGAACTAGACCCATCTCTGGCGGCTGCGGAACGTAAGCGTGGCGCGAAAAGCTGCCCGAGCACAATCTTTTCTGCTACATGATGGAGTTTTAAGCTGGAGCGGTATCTCCCTGTGTTTAATTAATCCAAGGTTGTATATTGGCAATCTCTTACCAAGGAAATCCGAAATGTTAACAATGTTAAGAAATGCATTTATTTTTAAAACCTTGGATTAATTAGCGACGTTTTTTTCCATGTCGATCCGTTGAGCTCGGTTCGTCTAGGGTTCAAAGTGCTTCAAGTACACGAGAACGTTCTCTCCTCAGTCGCTTCAGAAGCTAATCCCCACGAAGCCACTATCCTTAGATTCGGCAATTAGATCAATTTCTGACCGAATTCTAGACCATCAAGCTCTGCGCCATCTAAAAAAATCAAAATTTCGTTTAACTACATGCATATGGTAACCCACTGCTATGCTCAATCCTGATCGTGGAAATGAATGTACAAAGTAGGCTCTTCAACTTCTCCGGGGTCTTTGAATCTCTCCAGTACGGATCGTGACATTTATTGGGTTGACCTGCCTCCACGTCTTCTCTAGAACGCCTTTCCTCACCAACGCCAGTAGAAGTGCTTTCCATTAAATGATTTAGCCGTATTTCATCACTGGTGAGTTGTAGTTTTTTATACCTGGCAAATAAAAAGAGTTCTGTATTCTTATGGCGTAAGACTTCTAGATTTAAAGGCCGAGAGGATAAATTCTACTTTCTCGTGCGCGAATTTTGACCCCCGCAAAACTGTACCTGTCAATTCCTTGAGGTGTGACAGCGTGGACAGCTTGACCGACGGCTCAGACCGTTTTTTAATAGAATCACTCAATCTGTCAGAGCTGTCAAGTAATATGTCAGAGATGTCAATCAGTTGTTACACGTCGTCAAAAAATAAGGACAGAATAAGAGGGGTGGGAATTCGCTCTCTTCTCGGCCTTTAATCTGTGAACCTCATCACGTCAAAATATAATTGATATCGGTAATTCTATGTAATTGATTCATTCTCAAAAGACTTCCTTTCACCGCGTGGGAATTTGTCTGGTAAGAGTCAAGCGTAATTAACTCGCTATTCCAACGGGGAGTGACATCTTGATTCAAGGTATAAGGAAACCAGGCATTGAATTCTGTTCTTTTCAAATAATTTAACTAGTGACTTTGGACTGCTGAAAGTACTTTTATTAGTTGGAAACATTTCGGCAAGTATCTATTCCTGAAATGAATGTCCCAACACCAAATTACATTGACAGGGTAAAAACACCAATCATATTTGAACCACCGTCAGTGACCGCTACAAAATTGCTCATTACTTGAGACACGTCATCCGACGGAAAATAACTTCGCAAAATCACGTGTCCGTTGTAAACGCAAATCTCGGGTAAGATAGCAACGCTCATAGCGATTCCACGATTTGACTCTTAATACTCTTAACCACATCACAAAGATGTTCTTCCTTTAAAGATTTACGATGTTGCGAATTATTGGCTATAAAAGTCGCTAGATGACTTGGGCCTAAGGTGGTGCCTTGGGTATTAGCCTAGCAGATTATTATTATTATTCTTATTATTCCTATTAAACGTTTTTTTTATGGTGATCCCCAAAGTCCGTGAAGGTTTGTTTCAACACTGTACAAGGGTCATATGTATCGCGCCAACCCGACCACGATGGTCTTATTCAACGCATCAGTGGCACTTTCCGATAGAGGTTTCTGCGGTATGTCTATCACAATTACACTGGATGAATTGGACTCGGATCTAACTGTTGCTCGATTTTTCCCGCGTGATTGTAAATGGTTCAACAAGAAATGCGTGCCCTTCTGTTATTCCAACGATAAAATAATCAAACACTTTTGACACTGAACGTAGCTTGTTATTTAACCGTCGACAGAAATAATTAGAAAGCATCGCCAAACCACAGATTTTCCTCTTTCGTCAGAATGAAACGAAACGCGATTACTTACGCAGTTATTTCTGATCAATTCCCTCAGTTCCTCCTTGGTCCACTTGAAAACTTTTAAAGTACTAGATGTAGCCATGGATAATAACAAGCGAGGTGAACCGTACGTGCCTAGTCTTGTACTGTACAGACTGAATAAAGTATCTTTGCACAGCGATTAACTGATGGAAATAACGTAACGTTTCTCGCTCATACCTGACTCAACTTGGAAAAACAATACTAAAGATATTAAAACATGATAGCGAAAATTCAATACGTTATAATTAAGTAGGTCAAATATCGGGTTTAGACGGGTACCCGCAGTACAAATTGGTCAAAAAAACACCCGTAATACCTAAAAATATTCCCCAAATATTTTCTACCCGCCCACACCCACCAGCGAATGGATGGGTTTTATTGTGGGGTACCCAGTATTTAGACAAAGGCTTCCCACCTCTAGGCCCTACCCCAGTTTTTACCTCTCGGAGTGAACTTCGTTCCCTAGGAGAGTTATTACAATCACCGTGTCGGGGTGTGTCTGCCTGGGCTGCGAACGCAGTTTCGGGCCAAGTGTAATCTTTGCATTCGCAGTTTTTTGAAATTAGCGAAAAGGTAGAGTGACGTATGTTGGAGTGTTTGTGACTGTGTGTGTTGTGATGTTGATTAGAATGATTTTGCGTGTTAAGGCGTGTGTTGTTGTGATTCAAAAGTGCACTCCGTCTTCTACTAATCATTGACTTTCGGGACGAACCAAGCGCTAAGGGTTACATTAAAAGTCTTAGCATCCAAAGGCAGGGTTTCCATCAAATGTTCACGAAAATGTGGTAGGGGTTTTGAACCTGGGTTTTCCTGTTTGGCAAGCGAGTGTTCTACCACAGAACCATCAACACTAGCTAAACATAATTAAAAATTAAGAATTCCACTTAGGCGGACGCGTATATTAAAAGTTAAAAGAGTTTTAGGTTTTGGTTCTTATTTAAATATAACGGGATTTCGTGTTCAATTTAAATTATTTCGTACAGGATTTCAAAGGTTGCCACTTGTCTACTGAATTAAAACAAATACAGCGACCGAGATTTGAACTCCAGCCCTTTTACTTGTTAAGTGAGTGCTCTACCACCAAACCACCACCGCATTTTGCAATGCATCGATATTTAGAGGAACGTCCGTCTTCCTTAACGTTTTTATGAACTTATTAACTTCAATTTATTCTCTAAAAAATTTACGTTAATAAGTTCATAAAAGTCAATTTATTCTGTAAGATTTTTATTATTTATAGATTAAATTAAAATTAGTTGATTTAATTTAAAATACGGCTATAGCCATTAATCGAACCCGAGTAACATTTCGTTTCAGGCCCATTCGCGGGACCCCCAAACCAGTAGGCATAATTCTATAATGGTTTCGGTTAAAATGGAAAATAATGCGTCAAAATACTGGTCATTATAGACCATCAATTTCCCGAAACCATTTTTGGTTATTGGGGGTCCGCCAGTTAAGTTTTTACCCATTAAAGGCTTAAATGGGTAAAAACTTAACTTATATTTTGCCGATTTTTTTGGTTGATTTTCTTTTCAGCTTAAAAATCTACATACTTAAATTTAGTTACATTTTGTTATTAGGTTTATGATTGTGTTAAGAAATTTTAATTTTAAGTGAGGTTAAGTGAGATGTTATGTCAATGCGCAGGACCCACAATCCACGTAAAGCATATTATGATATTTGAATTTGGCGAATAAGGAAATGTCGCCATCTATCTCCAAATATATTTTATAATATATATTTATAAGTGATTCTTCGCTATTGCTGGATCAATTTGGGCGCTCAGGGACCTATTTATTGGGCAAAAGCTGTCTCTCACATCATTGGCGATAAAAAGGAATGAGATTAATCAATCGATAGGTAATATCGTGCCATCGTTTGTGTGATATTTTACCCTCATAGTCGTGGTCTCACTTTGGTCCAACAGGGCCTTCAAGTTGGGCATTGGTTGTATCCCACACAATTTGGGATATAAATAAAAATTATACATCGATCGAGGGGCTATATCGTGCCCTTGCTGTCACAAAGAGGAAAGGAAATTGCGCATTGGCCATCCCTCGCACCGTTAGGCGTAGAAAAGAAGGTGATGCCTAAATTGACAAGGGATTTTTATCAATATTTCGGTGGTTGCCAGTGATTTCCCATACTATTTCGGAGGTTGCCTGTGATTTTTCACACTATTTCGGAGGTTGCCTGTGATTTTTCACAATATTTCTGTGGATGCCAGTGATTTACAATATTTCGGTGGTTGCCAGTGATTTTTCACAATACTTTGGTGGCTGCCAGTGATTTTTCACAGTACTTCGTTGGTTGCCAGTGATTTTTAACAATATTTCGTTGATTTCCAGTGAATTTTCACAATATTTCTGTGGATGCCAGTGATTTTTCACAATATTTCGGAGCTTGCCAGTGATTGTTCACAATATTTCTGTGGATGCCAGTGATTTTTCACAATATTTCAGTGATTTCAAGTTATTTTTAACAATATTTCGGAGCTTTCCAGTGATTGTTCACAATATTTCTGTGGATGCCAGTGATTTTTCACAATATTTCGGAGCTTGCCAGTGATTGTTCACAATATTTCTGTGGATGCCAGTGATTTTTCACAATATTTCGGAGCTTGCCAGTGATTGTTCACAATATTTCTGTGGATGCCAGTGATTTTTCACAATATTTCAGTGATTTCAAGTTATTTTTAACAATATTTCGGAGCTTGCCAGTGATTGTTCACAATATTTCGGTGGTTGCCAGTGATTTTTCACAATACTTTGGTGGCTGCCAGTGATTTTTCACAGTACTTCGTTGGTTGCCAGAATTTTTAACAATATTTTGGAGGTTGCCAGTGATTTTTAACAATATTTCGTTGATTTCCAATGAATTTTCACAATATTTCTGTGGATGCCAGTGATTTTTCACAATATTTCGGAGCTTGCCAGTGATTGTTCACAATATTTCTGTGGATGCCAGTGATTTTTCACAATATTTCAGTGATTTCAAGTTATTTTTAACAATATTTCGGTAATTGCCAGTGATTTTTTACAAATTTTCGGTGGTTTCCAGTGATTTTCCACAGTATTTCGGTGGTTGCCAGTGATTTTTCACAATATTTCGGTGGTTGCCAGTGATTTTTCCCAATATTTCGGTGGTTGTAATTAGTAATTTGTAATTGCTAAGTATGTCTATAGTAATGTGTAATTGCTAAGTATGTCTATAGTAATGTGTAATTGCTAAATATATAATTAAAATGTGTAATTGCTAAATATGTAATTAGTAATATGTAATTGCTAAATATGTAATTAGTAATATGTAATTGCTAAATATGTAATTAGTAATATGTAATTGCTAAATATGTAATTAGTAATATGTAATTGCTAAATATGTAATTAGTAATATGTAATTGCTAAATATGTAATTGCTAAATATGTAATTGATAAATATATAATTAGTAATATGTAATTGCTTAATATTTAATTAGTTATATGCAGTTGCTAAATATGTAATTAGTAACGAAATAACTTTAGTGCAGTTAAAGCTACGGAACGATTACACGAAGTGATCAGCACTTCGTCTAAGCTTTGGCCAAGGCTATTACTCTTCATATTAAAACTGCATTTCCCTCCGGTCTCGTAGAATTACCCTAGTTGACTCAAAAACGGCAAGATAGTATGGTGGGCAGTAAATACGAATAATGATTTTTTGGCTATTTTTCGGTACAGCAAGGTACGCGAATAATTTTTCAGATAAACGAAAAAAAGGTGATTAGACGATATTACAACAATCATTTTAAAAAGCCCATATAGGACCGCAATTCGCGCTCGTTACTTAATTGTCGGTTACACTGCTTTATCCAAGCAATTGTTTTCTGAGGATCGTGTGTTCTACTTTAAATAAACCGTTTACAACCGTTAATTTCAGCAGAAGGTGCAGCAATGGGCCGACCAGTGCGCCACTTCGCACACAGCAGTGGGACAAAGAGTGGATGCTCTGGCAACTCCGGCCGACACCCTACCTACGAAGGTAGAGAGCCAAACCCATTGGAAAGAGCTCCTAAATGGGGAACGGCGAGCACACAGCAGTCCAAGTAACCCGGCACAGCTGGCACCGGATATCCCGGTGGGAGTCCAAAAGGCCGGGAAACAGGACCGCCGTGCCCTCAAACGGAGGCTCGCAGCCCCACAGCAGGCTACCCAATCCTGGACCCTCTCCGTTAGCCTGGGCCGAAGCCCAGTTACCAGCCCACCCCGGACCGAAGTCGGAGGTGGAGATAAGTAGTATAAAAATGAGAGAACTGCCCCACGGAAAATGCATTTTCCCATAGGATTGTACAGGGAATATATGATTCCCCGTTGATTCTCTATGGGGATTTAATAGGGTGATTCATAAATTTAAAGTTTTTATTTTTGTAACTCTCAACCCATAATATCATTCTAACTACTAAAATATAAATTAGTTATTAATTTCGGAATTTCTGATTAATATTTACAGGTCGCTACCGACTCACAAAGTTTAAAAGTTATCTGCAATAACGCACTTATTGCGATGCTGAATATGGTTTACTTTTAATATCTTCAATGACGGTATTTAGCTATTAACAATATACAATGCAGTGTTTACATGCCCCGCCGGCACCTCACTACTCCTGCTATCGCCACAATGCTAGTTAACGCAAGCTTTCCATTACTCTATTAGAGGCTATTCTATCACTTATCTAGCGACACAATCCATGCAACCCAAAGCGCTTGTATTCACCTGTGAGTGTGATTTTCTTAAAGTTTTTTGGTTTATTGTTGTAATTTTATTCCTATAATGACGTCAAATATTATAAAAACAAGAAAAAGAACTGAAATATGGTTAATTGGACACACAAAATTACCCTCAGTGAAAGAAGTGATGAGTTTATTTTTTCATTATAAAACTGTAATGAAGAAAGTAAATAGAGAATCGGCGTCATTAACTGCTGGTGATGTGATGGCTTTATGGCAAAAAGCAAGTATTCCTATCAAAGAAAAGCAACATGTTATCACAAAAATACTAAAAATTTTCAAGGAATGGCAGAATTTAAAGAAAAATAAAGAAAATAAAGCAAAACGTTCAGCAGCAATCAAAGAAAAAGAAAACAAGTGGCAATCAAATTTAAATGTTTTATTTGATATAGCTCACTCTAATTCCCTAAATATGATGACCATTGATGAAGATAAGCAATTTCTTTTGAGCCAAAGAAAAATGAGCCGCCCAGGACGAATTGGTGACATCGATACACAGTATGCGAGAAAACTTAATAAACAATTAGAAAAAGAAGCTAAGTTGGAAAAAATGAAAGAAAAGGAAAAAGAAGCAATAAATAGACTAACTGAGAAGTGCGATTTATTGTCATCTTCAGCTTCTTCCTCTGCAGAGGATAGAAGTGATAGTGACATGAGTCAAAGTCGTCCTAATTCTCCCCAGCCAGGACCTTCTAACAAAGATTTTTCGCCACCTCGGAAACGAGGCCGAAAAACAATCTTAGATTCTAATTTAGCTACTAGTCTTGATGTCGCTAAATTGAGTGACCGAAAAGCAACTGTTGTTTTGGCCTCTACACTCAAAAGTCTGGGCTGTAATGTGTCAGAATATAACGTTAGCTATTCTTCTATACGTCGCCAAAGAATGGATATTAGAAAACAGCTTGCTCAGTCTATAAAAGCTGATTTTCAACCACAAACTACACTTACTGTGCACTGGGATGGAAAGATGCTCGAGGACATAACGGGACATGAAATAGTAGATCGTCTACCAATCTTGGTATCTGGAAAAGGAGTCGACCAGCTCTTGGCCGTTGCGAAGCTTCCAGATGGCAAAGGGGAAACCATGGCGTCTGCTATTTTCGATACAATTTTATCCTGGAGCTTATATGATAAAATAAGATGTATGTGCTTCGACACAACAGCATCTAATACAGGGCGAATAAAAGGAGCCTGTATTCTTTTGGAACAGAAAATGCAAAAGAAATTGCTTTGGTTTGCATGTCGGCATCACATCTTAGAAATCGTACTTGAAGCTGTCGTAGTATCAGCTATTGGACCTTCCAGCGGTCCTGAAATCATGATTTTCAAAAGATTTAAGAGCTGTTGGACAAAAATTAAACAGGAAGACTTCAAGACTGCGATATCCGAACCATCTACTTGGCGTTGCGTTCAAACGGTCGCGACAGATATAATTACTTTTGCTCAGAATCAACTACAACAATTTCGGCCTCGTGACGATTACAAAGAGCTCCTCCATTTGATCATTATCTTTTTAGGAGGGATTCCTGAAGGTGGTATCTCATTCAAAGCCCCTGCTGGAATGCACCGTGCACGTTGGATGGCAAAAGCTGTATATGCATTGAAAATGTTTCTGTTTAAGCACCAGTTTAAGATCACAATTAAAGAAGCTAAGGCCATTACGAATATCTGCATGTTTGTTGTACTTGTTTACGCAAAATACTGGTTTACAGCGCCAGTGGCTTATATGGCACCTGCAAATGACCTGCAAATTTTGAAAGATTTGGTTCAGTTCGAGAAACATAATAGAGTTTTCGCCAAAGTCGCCGTAAAAAAGATGTTGGGTCATCTTTGGTATCTTTCTGAAGAGCTGGTTGCTTTAGCTTTGTTTGATAAACGAGTTTCTACTGAAACAAAACGTAAAATGATTTTAGCGCAATCTTTGGAATATGATGCAATCGTAAACCGAAATATAGAAGATTTCGTTACAACAAATACAATGAGTTTTTTCGAAATGACCGCATTTCAAGTGAGTTCATCCAAAAAGATCCCGAGCTATGGGAAGAAGAAGAAAGCTACAGGTCGGCTAAAGAAATTGTACAAAACATGAGAGTCGTTAACGATATAGCTGAACGGGGTGTTGCTTTGATGGAAGAGTACAATAAATTACACACGAACGATGAGGAGCAGAAGCAGTACTTAATGTTGTTAGTTAAGAATTATAGACAGAAAAACCCCAACGTCAATAAGACAAATTTTATATAACAAACGTTTTTTTCTTTCTCCTTAGAAATTAAAAAGGTTTGATCTTTGTTCTTTAGCATTTTAAATACACAAAACTGTATCCTGATTGTAATAAATTCTTATTGACAAATTTATTGTTTTTGTTTCATTTCGCAAATTGCAAAAGCCGGTAGCGACCATTAAATGTCAATTAAAAAAATTACAAAAAATCCTGATCAGTTTCCTAGTGGAATAGATCTGTTTTAGGGGTTGAGAGTAAAATAAAAATAAAAATATTTTTGTTTGGTCTACTATGAATCACCCTAGGATTTAATCAACCTTGAACGCCCTTGAAAAGTACCGGCTCAAAGTGGTTGCATTCGCCGGTACCGAGAATTCGAAAGAGACCGTCGAAAAATTGAAACGTCAAATCGAAATAAGCTCTCATGTTTCGGCGGGAGTAAAAGTACGAGAGTGGCAACGGGATTCATAGTCGAGCGTTGAAGAAGAACGTGGGGAATCGAATGATTTCGAAGCTTCAGTCGGCAATCTAGCCGTCTAATGTATACGGGGTTTCTAATTTCTACTAGAAGCCGATAGTTCTTACGAGCGACTCGTCGACGCGTCGAGCCTAGGGGTGCAGAGTCGCCTTTAAGTAATCGTCATTCAAAGCGCTTACGAGAAGGTGAATTCTCATTCAATAACAATGGGGAATCAAAACGCCCTTAAAATGTCTATTCGTGGGTTTCGTTACCGTTCTTTCACGCTCGGTGTGGGAGGAATCAGAGAGAGTCTTCGGGAGAACCCGGATAATTTATACGCTATCGAATTTCTTTGACGGGAAAAAAATATTTCGCTGGTGTTTTTAATAGAAGCCAAAATAAACGTGCGACAAACTAAATCTCCAAGTTTGGGCTTGATTAATAATTATGGAATTTCTCGTGAAAAGAAAGTATTATAAAACAATTGAGATTTCTTAAGGTTATGATTTAAATGGAAATTTAGGCAATTAAAGTGCAAAGTACGAAAAAAAACTTATATATAGGGAATGATTTCCCTCCAAATTTCATTAGAATATTTTGGTTCTTGCTACTTTCACGTCTTGGATTAGGGAGTAAATCGAAAATGTAAGTTTATAATGTCAAAAATGTACCTTTGATTTCTTTCCCAAATGAATCACGTTCATGTAATATTTATTCAAGGTCAGAGGAAAGGTCATGTATCGTGGAGGTCAACTTTCTCAGAGCCCGTGGTGAATATATCTTAAAAGAACTCACGTAGTTGAATGTGGAGACCGACGAAAGTGGTGTGTACGCGTTCAAGCCACCGTTCCCGTATCACGAACTAAGTTTGCGAGACAAAAGTCAATGCTCGTGGATTTCTCGCAGTATTTGCGGCTTACTATGGAACGATGGCGACTACCACTTGGAGCAGTTGCCTGACATAATTTCATTCATATCGGCTAAAGCATCGAAGTTTTACGCTAAAGGACACCAAAAATGCAGCATTCTATCAAACTATTTCAATAAAGAAATCATCAATGTTGAGAAGTATAGTTGTCCCAAGTTAAATGAACTGCCCAACTCATGCCCTCCGTCTTGTAAATACCATTTTAATAACTCTAATTGTGCAATTATCAAAGCTTACAAATTATCTGTATGGAAAAAAAACTACGATGTAGCGTAATAAAATTGAATTTTTCCTTTTAAACTATTTGCCTGTTCATTTTTATTGATAGTCTTATTAAAATCTCAGCTTTCAGGCGCCATAATTTTCTGTCGCCGTTAGAAATATTTGAAAAATATCATCCCGAGTTTCTAATTTCTTATTTCATTGATTTTTGATCCGGGCTTTCTTAAACATAACAAAAACTTCAACGTCCTCTTGTGATATAACCAGTACCAAGGTTAAAATTCAACTAATGCTAATAATACATTGTGCCCTTTGATACCAAAATATTTTTGAAGAGTATAAAAACCCGTGTCACAAACAGAATAACTATATTATCTGCAGAGCAATAGTTTAATCATCTCACGAAATGTCTTCTCTGGATATGAAAGTCGCCGTCGCTGTGTTACGGTACACTGCTACGATAGGAGTCATCCCCGGTAGACCCGAATTACCTATACTTTCATTCAGGATGGTCGAAGTTATTTTACGAAAACATCATAAAGGTTTTTGGGTAAACTTTTATCCCAACGCTTCTAGGTGTACCATCGACGTACATCTCCCATACCATCCAAACATATCAAACATTCGAAACGCTTTGGGCCCGTCGCTTATGCAAATAATCAAGGTACGTACATCAATTAAATAGTTTTTAATATTCTTCTGAAAAATATTACTAATAATTTTATTTATCATTAATAGATCGAAAAGCTTGATCCTAATGTCTCCCAGGAAGAGGATCTCATGGCATCTATGCTCCTTTCTTCTCTTAATGATGCACCATGCGTGTCAGCCTTCGCTTCGCAACCAACGACTCCTTCAGTGGTTCCGCCTTCAGCTCCTACACTGGTTCCGTCTTCAGCTCCTACACTGGTGTCTCTTCTATCTTTACCCTCGAGTTCGACGTCTGATCCTTTTGCTTTCCTTTTGGATCCATCATTCTCAGCTTCTACTTCAGCCTCTGGTTCAACTTCTTCGGGCTTAACCGAGTCTTCAGCCTCTGGTTCAACTTCTTCGGGCTTAGCCGAGTCTTCAGCTTCTAAGAC
The DNA here is from genome assembly GCF_980474605.1 of Leiobunum rupestre. NCBI lineage: Eukaryota > Metazoa > Arthropoda > Arachnida > Opiliones > Sclerosomatidae > Leiobunum > Leiobunum rupestre. The sequence continues at coordinate 54,284,293 of NC_143385.1, read as the reverse complement.
CGAGAAGCGCAAGAAGAGAGGCTCTGGCATCAGAAAAGACGTTACCCAGAAAAGGAAGCCGAGAAAAACTGATTTCAATACTGATTTAGAAGAACTCATTGATTATGAAAACATTGTAAAAGAGGGTCTATTGTCTTTGTAAAACAAAAAAAAAACAAAAAAATAGAACTCTTAAGCGGGAAATTAAGATTTTATTTGAATAAATCCCATATAAAACATATCAATTTGGTGTACTTATTTCATTTCGATAATAGGCATTCTAAATTACAATAGTATTATTTCATTTATTACATCATATGACATACTATAAAATAATATAATAAAGCCCACACCGATACACCTTTAGATCTTATTACAATAAAAGGGATACTCCGGTTGCGAAAGCAAAATGACGAAGGGAATGAGGCTGAAATTGAATACGGAAAGTCAAGGTCGCATTAAGAGTATATAAGCTTGTCTACCACTTAGTATCTCATTATCAGTTACGGGAGCCACCGAATAAAGCATTTGCATTGTTTACGTGTACCGTATGCTCGAAACAGTTTAATAAAAAGTTTAATTTAAACCGTCACGTTCGTGAACAGCACGAAAATAAAAAATATTATTGTGTTGTATGTGGAATTAGCTTCGCTCGGAGACAACGATTGCTACGCCACTCGCGTATTCATTCTGAACCAAATGAAGAAGATGCAGAATCTCTTCCCCCCGTAGAAAAAGATTCATCCAAACCAGATGCCGAGCCCTTTCGGTGTAACATCGAGGAAGTGTCCGTTCTGGAAGATGCGATTGTTGGTTCGCGATATACCCCGAAAATAACTCAAACCGATCCAGAGATGCTTATCACGGCTATTAAGCCAGGTTTAATTAAATATTTGGAAAACAATTTACGTAAAAAAAGGGGCATAAAGTGGAATATTTTCATTCACGCCCAATACGATCGTGAACTGAACAACGGGGAAGATGTACAAGCTTTCCCGTACTTCCGGAGTAGAAACCAAACCTCGCTTACACCTGAAGAGATACCCGGTCAAATAGACAATTGCTTAAAACAAATGAGTAAGGCGGCGGAAGAATTTGAAGACAGAGGCAGCGGATGGATCATGAACCACATAGTTTATATCCAAGTGGACATAGTTACGTACATGCCGTTGGTCGGCGGTTCATATATGGAACTGCCCCCGTTCGTTCGTAATTGCAAAGGCGTCTTAAACCTAAATTCAAACGACGAAAAATGTTTTTTGTGGTGCATCCTCGCCAAACTTTATCCCGCTAAAATGCACCGAGAGAGGGTGGTCCAATATAAGCCATTTGAAAATGAATTGGATTGCTCCGATATATCTTTCCCTTTCACGCTTAATACGCTGAAACTAAGAAAGTTCGAGGAAAAGAACAATCTGTCCATTAACGTTTTCGGTTTCGAAAATGAAGTATTTCCTCTACACATCAGTCGGAAAAACAAAGTTCCCGAAGAACGGCAGATTGACCTACTCTTTCTCGTGTCAGGAGAAAATCAGCATTTTTGTTTAATTCGAGACTTAAGTCGCCTGTTGTGTAAATTCACCAAACATAACGGCAAGTCGTACGTATGTCGGTTTTGTTTACATAGGTATTCCGGTGTTAATGCCGAAAACAATCACCGAGAACATATTAAAAACTGCAGTCTTCACGATCCGCAACTGATCAAAATGCCGAAAGACGACGATAAAATTTTAAAATTCTCCAAATACGATTGGTTGCAAAAGGTACGTTATTAGTTATAAATTTGATCGCAACTTTGTTAAAATTTTTACGAATGAACATTCTAGGTACCGTACGTAATCTATTCAGATTTTGAATCTATCATCGATAAATTTAACACTTGTTTGCCGGATTCTGCCCTATCATGTACCACCAAATTGTCAGAACATATAGCGTGCGGTTTTAGCTACGTAATTGTTGGTCCAGACGGTATGATAATTATCTTTCATAATGTACCCAAATTTTGTTCGTTTTTAAATTTTGACCGTCTTTAGGTACTCCTAACGCACCCGTCACATACCGAGGAACTGACGCCATAGACGTTTTCCTCGAAAGCCTTTTGATGGAAGAAGAAGTAATTTCAGATTTATTTCTAAAGAATGTCCCGATGGATCTATCTCCGACAGAAATAGAAAATTGTCGAAGAGAAACTCATTGCTATATTTGCTCGGAAATTTTTACTCTGAAGGATCCACCCGTTAAAGATCATTGTCATTTTTTAGGTATAAGGTTTTTAATCAAAGCCCTACCCATGTTTAATCATTATGTTTTAGGTCGTTTTCGAGGAGTGGCTCATAATAGTTGCAATTTGAAGCTTAGAATTGGAAAATTCATCCCCGTTATCATGCATAATTTATCACGGTACATTAATGCGTTCCATTTCGTTATATAATAGTTAACTAACAAAATATTGTACATTTCAGTTATGATTCCCATCTCATTATGCAGAGGATTGGATTGAATAAAGACGAAAAAATTTCAACGATTCCTTCCAACACGGAAACTTATATCAGTTTCAGCCTCGGTCGTTTGCGATTTATCGACTCAATTCGTTTCATGCCGGCGTCGCTTGAAACTCTTATTTCCAACTTGGCCAAAGGAGGTGCCGAAAAATTCCCCATTCTCAAATCATTTTATCCATTCCATCAAGTCACCCATTTGCTCAAGAAACTAACGTACCCGTATGATTATATGAGCAGCATGGACAAATTCGACGAAACTCAATTGCCTTCGAAAGAAGCTTTTTTCAACACCTTAACTGATGAACATATTTCTGATCAAAACTATGATAACGTACAAAAATTGTGGGATGCTTTTAAATTGAAAAATTTGGGTATATAATAATTTGTATTAATAATTTGTGAAAAGACATATTTATGAAGGTTATTATTGCTTTCAGGTGAATTACACGATTTATATGTCCAGCCGGATACCTTACAACTGGCCGACGTATTTGAAAATTTTCGCAATATGTGTTTCGAGTATTACAAGCTTGATTGCGCACACGCCTTTACGGGGCCAGGGTTTGCCTGGGAAGCCGCCTTGCATATGACAAAAGTCAAGTTGGAACTTCTTCAAGATATAGACATGCACCTTTTTATTGAACGGGGAATACGAGGGGGTGTGTCTATGATCAGCCACCGTTTCGCTGAAGCCAATAATCAACACATACCCGAAACATTCGATCCCGATCAGCCTTCTAACTATATAATGTATCTGGACATGAACAATCTTTACGGTTTCGCTATGGTTGATTATCTTCCAACCAGAAACTTCGCCTGGGTACAAGTGAAAGATCTAATATCCTACACCGTAAACCACGTACTTACTTTATCAGACGAGGCTTCTTACGGATTCATTTTGGAAGTTGACTTGGAATATCCAGAGGAACTACATGAAACGCACAATTGCTACCCGCTTGCCCCCGAGTCTAGAAAGATTACAATCGATATGTTTTCTAATTACTACAAGTTAATGCTAAAAAAACTAAAGCTTCCTTTGAAAGAAACCCCTCCTAAGCTCGTCCCATCTTTATCCAAAAAAGAAGGATATGTACTTCACTATCGTAATTTGAAGTATTACATATCAAAAGGTATGAAATTAACAATGGTTCGGAAAATTTTATCTTTCAACCAAGAACCCTGGCTCCGACCCTTCATAAATTTTAACACCGAAAAAAGGAAACTCGCTAAGAACGATTTCGAAAAGGACCTATTCAAGCTTCAAAATAACAGCGTGTTCGGTAACTAATTCAATTAAAGTTAATTAAATTTAAAAAACTTTAAAAGAAAAACTTTTTTTTTATTTTCAGGAAAAACAATGGAAAATTTAAGAAACCGAATAGATTTCCATCTAGTTCAAACAGCGGAACGTGCCATCAAAAAAGCGTCTTCGCCGGCATTTGAAAAGTTCACCATTTTTCATAACGAACTGGTGGGCATTCAAATGAAGAAGAAGTCGCTGACGTTGAATAGACCAATCTACACGGGTTTCACTATTCTTGACATCTCGAAATTATTTATGTACCAGTTCCACTAAGAGTACATCCGAAAGACGTACGGCAACAGAGCACGACTACTTTTCACAGACACGGATAGCCTAACCTACGACATCCAAACAGAAGATATCTACGCCGATTTACAGAAAGATTCCAAACTCTTTGATTTTTCGGGCTACCCTGTCGACCACCCTCTTTTCAACAACGCCAACAAAAAGGTCATGGGAAAAATGAAGGACGAAATGGATGGTGTCCCAATTCGCGAGTTTTGCGGTCTCCGGCCCAAGATGTATTCCATCTTATCGGAAAAGGGGGAAAAGAAAACAGCGAAAGGAATTTGCAGACGTGTTGTTAAAAATAAGATCAGGCACGCTAATTATTGCGATTCCTTGTTTCAAAATAGGGTTACAACCAGCACCATGTTAAGAATTGCTAGTTCAAAGCATAAAATTTTTACTATCTCACAAAATAAAATAGCTTTAAATCCATGCGATAACAAAAAGTATATTTTAGGCAATGGTGTAAATTCTTTATCATACGGTCATAAGTGGATCAAATTAATAAAATAAATGTTTCATTGATTTTAAAATATTGTGAAATAAAAAAACCCATGAATATTATTGAAAATTTATTGAAAATTTTGAATACATAAATTCTTTAATCATCTTATCATTGTCATGTTTATTTCTTGAAAATCTAGTCACGATATCAAACATTTTTACACCCCGACAGCGATTAAGGGCAAAATACACGCAAAAGCCACCACACGTCGCACTGAGGTTTCCCTGCAGTTGTAATGAATTAAAAGTCACAGTTTTACTATTTCTTTCGACAAAGTCATTAAAGCGAAACATATCAGGACTGTTTCCGAAGGAGTCGAAATGCTCAGAGTTATGATTACTTGAAAAGTACAATGCAATCCAATGCTCGCCAGAATTCTTTGATGTCGCCGTGTTTACGATATAAAGAGATGGGAAAGTCGTAACGTATTTAGGTAATTTATCCGCGGCGAAACCTCCTCGAAATAAGTCTTTAGTGAATTTATCCTTTTCCATAATTTTAGTTAGCTGAAACGTGTCCATTTTAGTTCAAAAGTACGGTTCTGTTTTTATCAACTTCAATCAGACTCTGAAATTCCGCGTAGACAATTACGGCAATAGTTTCGGGTAAAGCTGATGCGAATTTTATTTCAAAGCCTTAAATTTCCGTTTCTAACTAAATGAAAATGAGCGGCGTTGCTCATCAAATCAGCCGTCAAATCGTACACGAAAAGGCAGTTCCCACCAACGTAATCTTCTCGACTTATCTGATTTCCTTCGTCAATATTCCACTGACCAGTTTGAAGAAATAAATTAGCGTAAGCCTGTATGTAGCTATTCTCCGCGAAATTAGGAGTAAGCGGACGATGGGGAACGCTGTTTCCGTCCACAAACAATCCAATGTGGTTTAAATTAAAATGCTGAAAGTTATATGGGGATAATTTTAAATCTCCTAGGAACGCGGTTTGACTAACCATCCCAATGACGACCTTATTGGGAATCTGTCCGGTAAATAAATGATCTTGAACCACACTCATGTTTCCTTGGGGGATCGAAAATGAAGTGCATTCGGTGCGCGTAATGGGGTATTTAGCTCTAGCCATCTGCAATACTTTCGCGTGAGATAACGGTATTTCCGGAATTAATTTAACTTTCCTTAGATATAACGAGGCAGATTTGATATCCAATTTGCATTTGACATCAGACTGTAGACAAAATTCCGTGTTGGGTTTCCCGAAGACAAATTTTAAATCCACTAAGTTTAGAAGATAGCGAGGTTGCTGACAAATGTCTAGATGGAGAACGCCGATCATATCGATATTTCCCTTTCGAGCAAATTCCGCTCTTTTCAAGAAGCCTTCGTTATTCCGAAAGTCATTAAATTTGCTCGCCGTGTCACGATAGAATAAGGAGCTGGTCAGGTGACTCGTTTTAGCGGAGTCACCGAAAGTTAGCATTGTTTGAATCATACTTTTATACGGATAATTTTGAGCCGAGGGAGTGACTGATTTTTCGTTTAAAAATAAATGAACTTCGGGAAAGAGGCTATGCAAAAACAAATTGACGGGTGCGATATTATCCGCTGCCGTAGTAACCGTGCCATCCGCGGCAATCACGGCTGCTTTAGGGTATGTTCCATTTTCTTTTTTCACTTCCACCTGAACGTGAAGAAGAGTCTGCGACAAGTCCACGTACGCTTCAGAATTTCCACTAATACAAAACGTTAACGCCGAATTGTTGGTAATGCTCGAAATGGGATTGTATTCGACCCATTCGCCGCCGATAATTCCCGTTTGCGATAACGGGACTTGAAAAAGGTCAAATTCGGAATTAACGCACCCGCTCGAGTGAGGATGTAATAGTGCCATTATAATTTTTTATGAAAATATGTCGGAGTAAGAAAGGCACGATGTTTTATTCCTCTTTACGGGGTCTAGCGCGCTTCTTTTTAAGTCCAGATCCCGTCATTTGTTTAACCGCTTCGGCGGCTGAAAATAAGGCTTCTTTGCCGGCGGTCTTTGATCTAGTTGTCAGGGCTGTTTTGATTGGAATACCACTCGCAACATCCGTAACAACTTTCGCACCGGTATCCAAAAATTTTCGTCCTAAGAACTGGGCTCCGCGTCTAAAAAGGGGCATGGCGCTGCGGAATGCCGACGCTAGTATATTACCTAACCCATACCCTATCTGAACACCGACACCCCGATACACGGGAATTGATCCGTATCCAGCCTGGTTCAAATAGTAGTTTTCGTAATCGTTTACGGTGGGATTGTACTGCGAATACCTCATGATGTTTGTCGGTCGTCACTGTTCACTGAAATGAACGTTATTCCTTCCCGGTCACGGTATTATAGAGCGAGCCAAGCCCTCCGCGGTTTGAAGTGGAGGGTAACGTGAACCTTCCCGCGTTCGAATTGGACAGGGTTTCCTAATTCGTCCATAATGTTAACTTCGATAGTTTGTATTTCCGAAGAAGCGACGGGTAGATAATGAGGTCTAGAGAACTCCACGTCCACAATTTCTCCGTCTTTTCCTTTCGCACTGACAATACGCAAAAGTGGAACGTTGCTATCCCCCACGATCGTATTTTTAACGACGTCGGAATAAATAAATAAAGAGTGTAATCCGGAATCCAAATCTACCATATACGGCGCTATCATGGGATCCGTAATTATGATATTTTCTTTCGGTTCCAACGTAAATCCTAGCATGGTTGCTATGTCTCCGGGTATGTCAACTTTGAATTTATGTCCCGACGCGATCAATTTGAAATCATAACCAGATGAAACGGAAACACGTTTTAATCGTTCATCGTACTTAAACAGTATACTTTTATCTACGTGTAACATGTCCAGAAATTCGTGAATTGTCAAAAAACTTCCTTTGGGTATAAGAGCTACTATTTCATTCGATTTATCGTCAGTGGGCCCAATTCGAATCGCACTATCGTTCTTTACATTATTCCAAGTCCTAGGATAACTTATTTCCGTTAATGCTACTTCGTAAGGGCCGTTTAGTTTTACCATCTCCGGGAGATACGTTCTAAATTTACTCATCGTATTATTAGGAAAGTATTTGGTCGACGAATCGGATGGTAACGTGATATAGAAACTCATTTTAAATCTACTTCCTGCACCCAACTGTCAAACTGTGGACCGTATCCTCGCCAACGCACAAATAACTCTGTGGTATTATCCGATTTTCGTCTTTTTCTTAACACTTTTTCGATTTCAAAAGCGCACGTATCCAAGTCTTTCCCCACTTTTTGAACTTCTTCCTTGTGAAATATTCCTAAAATGGGCTCGGAATTTAAATCTTCTAGTTTATATACCGGAGGGTCTCTTGGCAGTCGCTTAACAACCCGAAAAAGTTCTTCGGAATAATTTGGAAGGTATCCTTTTTCGAACAGACCCTTGTTTTTGCTTATTCTGACAATGTCACTGATTTCGAAATCGTACGTTGTTGGAGGACTAAAGTCAATACCTCCGTAAAGATTTTTCCAAACTATTTTAGAATTTTTGGGAGTTACTTCGACAGGTTTACATATAATAGCTCGATGATAACTGTTATTATACGCTATAACTAAGTCCTGGATCACGTTTACGTACGTATTTGTGTTTTTCCCTGTGAAATATCGATGCATTCTCGATTTGAACGATCGAATAAAACGTTCGACGACACTGGCTTTAACTTCCGAGTTCGTCGCGAAAAATTCGATTCCCCGGGATTTGAACTCGGATTGAACCGCTTCACACACAAACTCATTTCCATGGTCACTCTGCATTCGTTTGGGTTTCCTTTCGGCCTCTAATATCTTTTTCAGCGCATTCACTATAGTATTTCCTTTTTTGTTTTTCACAGGCTCGACAAAGGCGTATTTGCTAAAAATATCAATGCAAGCGAGTATGTAACGATATCCATTGTTATTCCTCGAAAGTTTCTGAAGGTCAATTAAATCCGCTTGCCATTGTTCGTCAATGCCGTATACTATCGTCTTATTTCTTTTGTACCGCCACTTCGCATTTTTGTGTAACGTATAGGTATCTTGATTTTTCAAAAATTCCCGAACGTTTTTCAACGTAACTTTAATACCCTTTTCTCGAGCTGAACGATATAATCCTCGAACGCCAACGTATCCGCCAGAGTCTGTGACGTCGTAATATATATATCTCAGTTTATCCATAATTGGTACTGTTTCCAATTGTGGGCGTTGCGTGATACCATAATAGGAAATCGAACAATTCAATTATAAAAAAATTAATATAATTAAGACGCCCGTTAAGATTTTTGGATTTTCCGAAAAAGATTTAGTTAATCTGAACATTATACTTTCAGCTACGACTTCCGTACAACCGTCCATTGTGAGATAGGAATTTGAAATAAATACTCGTAAGATGCGTTAAACATTTTATTGGTAAATACAATCAAATTGTCACCCACTGTTGTTGTCTGGGTGTTGTAGCGTGATAAGATAATGTTTTCAATAAATTTATTCTAGCGGGATTCTTAATAAACTTTTTCGGTACGTTATTGTTTTGCAACGTTTCGTAGAAGCTATTAATCCCAGTAGGGTCGACATTTGATTTGGTTTTCCTAACCGCGTCGTAAATTAAATCTATAACGTTTGATCCTGAAACAATCCGACCCCCAATTTCCATTTCACCAAGTTCGTTCCACGAAATATATCGTAATGTCCAATTGTATAACGATATTGCGTCAGTGAGCATGCTTGGCGGAATAGATGTTGCAATTTCTTCATACCAGGTTTTTTTAACTTGCCTTTGTTTTTCAACTGGTTTCCGATTAGAAATTAAGTGTCGTTGCAAAGTTTGATTATATAATGTTAATTTTTCGGATTCGGACATATTTGGGTTTTCGAGAATAGTTTTCATTTCTTTATCCAAAGTGGATGTTTCTGGTTCCTGCGGAACCTCTTCGAGAGAGGCATTTTTCATACGACGTAAAGCGTCTTCGGACACCAAAATCATTTTGCGAGCCATTTTACTTATTAATGGCACGGTTTATCGCTGCACCGGCAACTGAGCTAACGATTGAAAGTAGCGGAGCTAACAAAAGTGGCAGAAATCCTCCCTTCTGCACTAGAATCTGCTTTCTTTTCGTCAGAGGAATTTTTCTACAAAGATGGTGTAACGCCTTACGATGTTTCTTCAACCGACTCTTTTGGGCATCTGTTAGTTGAATGTTCCCACGTAATACATTTATACAGCATTCGACCAACGCTAGAATAGCGTCCCGATTCGCTAGCTTGATGATAGCTTTTCTTTGTTTCGCGTTACAAGTGCACAGATATTTTAAAAAATTCAAGTTTTTGCAAACTCTTTTCGACGTTGATATACTCATTTCTATTATTTCGGCACAAAAATCGCCGCTTCGTCTCCCGGTATTATTCCCGTTCGTAGCCGATATTCATCTGTGGTGTTTGGTTTCAAGTCGATGAATAAATAGCCGTACGGCTTTGCTACTGCTTGACGAAACGCGTCAACGACGAATTTGGTGTTAGACGGATAAATTTGTTTAGCAATATTTAACACGCTCGAGACGTCTCTAGCCGAACGGAAAATGACCAGGTACTGCGAATTCAGATTGAGCGTTCGAACTTCTTTCCCGTGATAAAACCGATTTTGCATTAAAATAAGTACCGAAGTGTTCCGATGGTGTGACCCTCGGATAAATAAATTGGTAACGTCTTTGTTATTAGCTATTTCGCATACGAGGTCGTCAAGAATTACGAAATTCTTAATCGATGGATCTAAATTATTTGGATTTAACAAACCCTCGTGAAACTCAACAGTAGGATTATGTTCCATCACCGAATTAAATAATTTTTGTTGGTACTCCGTATAGCACCAAACTATTCGTTGAGGTGCGGGAGAAATACACGACTCATTATGTTTTATTAATTTCGCAATAAAGTGAGATTTTCCACACTGAGTGGGCCCTGATACGAGCCCCGTGAAAGGATGTACCACAACTGGGTTCATGTTTGCAAATGAGCTCGGAAATAATTGAATAAGTTTTAAATATGAAATTTTTATTAATACGCTTTATACATCTTCAGTTTTATATAACATTTTTTTGGCGTTGCACGTAATAAATGCCAAAATATTATCTCTGAAATCCTCGCTTAGAAATGTATCGAGTTTTGAGGTTATCTCGGAATAACTTATTTTCTCCATTGCGTCAAACAAATACATGTCTAAACGGGAATTCCAATCGATCATCAAACAATCATGTTGTCGTTGAGAAGGATGATCAATTTCACATCCTTTACATTGCTTATTTACGTAATCCGTAATTTCACCTAGTACAGTGTCTTTTATTTTAAGAAATACGCGTTTGACTTCGTTGTGGTATATCATAATTCCTTCGTATTGGTCCAGCATCGCCATCCAGGGGTACCGCGTGATCGTGAATCCTCGCTTCGTCAGGTAGTGTTTCCCGTAGTTTGTCCCAGTTCCAAGGACCAGTTCTCTCACGTCCATCACTCTTCGGTTTTGAAAAATGCATAGCTCGACACGTCTAGTTTCCGATCCTTCGAAGAACCACGTAGAGGGTGCCGTAGAATCGTCTTCTAAGAATGAAGTGATCCGCTCGCTCGCTCTCCATAGTTGTTTGAATTGGCTTTCCGTCAAGGCAATGCCCACACTACCGTCTGAAGCACCGATGTTGATATTGCCATCTGGGGTTACGGACACTGCTTTCGTGGTAGAAATTGGGAAAATTTTACTGGCGTTCCTAGAAGATTCGTACTCGTTAATAATCATATACAATAACAATCATACTGTTGTTCAAACTTACATTTTAGTAGTATTCCAATTCCAAGATGAGGCACTTCGGGTTGTCAAATTTTTAATGAAATTTCTGTGGCAGGAGATCCTTTTATATAAGACTATGTTCGTGTTCTTTGAACCACGTTTCAATCATTTGGCATCCATAATACCCAATAACTTGCAGAAATCTGGACACGTTGAGCTAGGTACTACGAATTTGTTTAAACAGATATGATAATTTTTATCGTTATTACATTACTACCGTATACGTTTTTCTTCGCCAAAGAAATTCGATAGCGTATAAATTTTCCGGGTTCTCCCGAAGACTCTCTCTGATTCCTCCCACACCGAGCGTGAAAGAACGGTAACGAAACCCACGAATAAACATTTTAAGGGGGTTTTGATTCCCCATTGTTATTGAATGAGGATTCACCTTCTCGTAAGCGCTTTGAATGACGATTACTTAAAGGCGACTCTGCACCCCTAGGCTCGACGCGTCGACGAGTCGCTCGTAAGAACTAACGGCTTCTAGTAAAAATTAGAAACCCCGCATACATTAGACGGCTAGATTGCCGACTGAAGCTTCGAAATCATTCGATTCCCCACGTTCTTCTTCAACGCTCGACTATGAATCCCGTTGCCACTCTCGTACTTTTACTCCCGCCGAAACATGAGAGCTTATTTCGATTTGACGTTTCAATTTTTCGACGGTCTCTTTCGAATTCTCGGTACCAGCGAATGCAACCACTTTGAGCCGGTACTTTTCAAGGGCGTTCAAGGTTGATTAAATCCCCATAGAGAATCAACGGGGAATCATATATTCCCTGTACAATCCTATGGGAAAATGCATTTTCCGTGGGGCAGTTCTCTCATTTTTATACTACTGAGATAGGACCATTTGGACGGAGCTAAAATCTCCCAGCGCGCCACCGCCCGTACGGGTTACCAATTTCACGTGTTTAATATATTTGATATTCTCTAAACATGAATGAAAAGCTGACATAAAAAGCTCGGGATTCGCTTCAGGCGTGATTCTAGAGAATATTTTCCAGATGGGACATGCTTGAGGTACATTCAGAAACCACAAGGTTTTCTATGGGTGATCTGCTATCTGTTGCTTTCCAAGATTACCTGGATTATTTTTAATCCGATACCTTTCCGGATAACATATTTTGTTACTCTAATGGTAGTACGCGGATACGCTTTGCGTTTGTTTGAAAAACCTAAATGCTTTTCACGGGTTGATCTGCTTTTGAAATTGTATCTTTATTCCGCGATAACTGCGGATATACTATTTTAGTGTATCTCTATATTGGCTTGCTGGAACTAAGCCAATTTTTTGTTGCCATTCAAATATTTTAAAGGATAACAAGTCGGCCCAGGCCGTAATATTAGTTCCACATCAGTGTATTCGAGTGGGCAAACCCATACACCCTTAGTAGACACTAATACAAAAACTGTTGAGGCTACGTGATTTCGTATCGTTTGATATATAAATTGCCATCCTAAGTTAAAGAGTGGCCACCGCCCACCCTCAGGATACCCGGGTGGGCAAACCAATACAAAAGCTGTTCAGGCCATGTGATTTTATATTATCTCGGTGATTAAATTAGTATTTTCTTAGAGCAGATATTTAATATGAATTATTAACAAATGCATAAATCATATTATTGCAAGAATTTATTTATGTACTAAGAATATGGCAAGACGGAGATTCTGTTGCCAAAGCCCTAGCCAAAGTGCTAGCCCATTGAATTTAAAATGTTTGATTCTAGCAAAGCAGACTTTTGCAAGGAGTAAAAACGCGAACAAGTAAAGAGACCAAGAAGTAGGGGAGAAAACTAAGCTTTATTGGGGGAAAATATGCGGTACTTCGGCCGATAGGCCTTCAAGGCGAAAAACTTTATTTAATAAAGTTTTTCGCGGAGGGGGCGGAAATTAACGTCACTGCGTGCGCGTCAAAGAGTTCTACCGAATGAGACCAAATCTCTGGACCAACTATACAAACTATACAAGTTCGCCAAGAAGGCGATAATATTATTTTGTGCCACATATAAACGACTTCGATAAAAAAGTGCCACACTTATTTATTACTTCTGACCATACACGGTTTCGATAAGAAATTGCCACACTTATTTATAACTTCTGACCACACACGGTTTCGATAAGAAAGTGCCACACTTATTTATTACTTCTGACCATACACGGTTTCGATAAGGGGGTCGAAATTGGGGCGGGGGAGGCGAAGTTTTAGGTTCACTTGACCCTAAAACGCCGTAAATATACGTAAAATAACGCTGAAAAAGGAACGAGAATTGCGACAACTTAACTAGACAAAACCCCCCGCGTCGCTAAAAACGACTAGAGGTTCCGAGTGAAATATGAACAGAGCGGCGTAGCTCGGTTGGTATAGTCGTCGGTTTTTGGAGATCACGCGGCCAGCGGCTATCTGGGTTCGAATCCCGGCGCCACCAATAAAATATTTTAAATAATTTATATTTCACAGCTCCATCTACTGCGCCGTCGCTTTTCCACAACAAGCAAGCAAACAAACAAACAAACCACAACAACACTTAACGACAATCCATAAATAGCAATAGTCCCACTTCGATATATGTATCTCGATGTGGAACTAAAAAGGTAGACAACATGAAGACCGATATCTACGCGCTTATCTGAGAAAAAACTTCTTACTATATCTGTGGTCTCGTCGGTTACCGAAACCAAAAAAAAAACAAGTTGGCCAGCCCAAATATACCTCTCATAGGAAGAATTGTCCCTAGTGGTATTAATTTCTCGAGATAACTCTTTAAGATATATCTCCGCAATTTAGAGTTATTTGTTAAAAATGTTATCCCAGTTCTGTCCCGCCCGGTATAAAATTTTAATTATAATTAAAATAATTGAGACGAAACGACCAATTTTAATTTATTCAGAATATCATAAGTTAGTTGTTACAACAGTGAGTTAGACGTACTATAACACTGCACAATTGAATTTAACCCTTTTTTACAGTACAAGTTTATAAGTTGAATACATGTGTAATACGAAGCAAATTTTAATGAAAGAAATATCAACAGAGGGTATTATAACGACCGTTCGCTTTTTGGTTTATAATTTTAACGGAATCGGGCTGATTTTAATTAAACCCCGTCCTGTAGTGGTTCGTCTGACAGCCAAGAACTAAGAAAGACTAAATCTTCTTCATTGACGGCAACGGCTTTATATACGTTTATTTGGCGTTTTTTAGAAAAATTTAAGATATTATATTTTTTACACGGTGGCGCTATATTATTACTTTGATATCGTTTCCGCGGGAATTTTGAATAATAATCATTCAATAAACAATATATACAGATATTGTATTAATCCGTTTAGTTCATAATCATAATTGTTCCTTTACTTGAATATTTTCCCTAAGGAAGTCAATGGCTCGGCGGTGAACTATCCGCATTGTAAAAGTGCGACCCGAGTTCAATTCCAGATCGCAATCAAATTTTACATTAAAATACTAAAATATTTAATTAAATATAAGATTAATATAATCTATAAATATTTAATTAAATATAAGATTAATATAATTTATAAATATTTAATTAAATATAAGATTAATATAATTTATAAATATTTAATTAAATTTAAGATTAATATAATTTATAAATATTTAATTAAATATAAGATTAATATAATTTATAAATATTTAATTAAATATAAGATTAATTTAATTTATAAATATTTAAAATGAAGTAAAATAAATTATAGTACCTAACAAAGCTGTTGTTTAGAAAAACACCGTAAATTAACAAGCGTTGGTGGTTGAGTGGTTAGAATACATCTCTTGCACGAGGCAGACCCGGGTTCGATTCCCGGCCGGCGCCACAAAATCGCAAATTGATACTAAGACGAATACCGTGTACAACTGGTGGAAACCCTGCCATTGGACGTTGAGAGGTAGCATTACACTCAGCTCTCGGTCAGTCCCAAAGTCATTAAGAAGAAGTTGGAGAGAAAACGCCCATACAAACTCAACAGACTCAACATCTACAACCATCATAACACGAAATCAACATTCCCAACAAACTCCACACCCACAACTTTCACAACACGAACTCAACATTCACAATCTACATAAACATTACAATAACGAAATATCCAATCAAACTGAATTAAAACTGTCGCGACGGTGAGCGTTGACGAAAAAGACCATCCAAACCAAACCGTTAACGCTTACCGTCACACGGTGGTTTTGCCAACCTTTAAACTGCTAAAACGGTTGTTCGACTGCAAGTGAGAGTGAAAATATTTTATTTCTTTCACTCTCACTCTATAGTGAGAACGAAAAGATTTTATTTCATTCCAGAGTGAGAGTGAAAATATTTTATTTCTTTCACTCTCACTCTATAGTGAGAACGAAAAGATTTTATTTCATTCCAGAGTGAGAGTGAAAATATTTTATTTCTTTCACTCTCACTCTATAGTGAGAACGAAAAGCTTTTATTTCATTCCAGAGTGAGAGTGAAAATATTTTATTTCTTTCACTCTCACTCTATAGTGAGAACGAAAAGATTTTATTTCATTCCAGAGTGAGAGTGAAAATATTTTATTTCTTTCACTCTCACTCTATAGTGAGAACGAAAAGATTTTATTTCATTCCAGAGTGAGAGTGAAAATATTTTATTTCTTTCACTCTCACTCTATAGTGAGAACGAAAAGATTTTATTTCATTCCAGAGTGAGAGTGAAAATATTTTATTTCTTTCACTCTCACTCTATAGTGAGAACGAAAAGATTTTATTTCATTCCAGAGTGAGAGTGAAAATATTTTATTTCTTTCACTCTCACTCTATAGTGAGAACGAAAAGATTTTATTTCATTCCAGAGTGAGAGTGAAAATATTTTATTTCTTTCACTCTCACTCTATAGTGAGAACGAAAAGATTTTATTTCATTCCAGAGTGAGAGTGAAAATATTTTATTTCTTTCACTCTCACTCTATAGTGAGAACGAAAAGATTTTATTTCATTCCAGAGTGAGAGTGAAAATATTTTATTTCTTTCACTCTCACTCTATAGTGAGAACGAAAAGATTTTATTTCATTCCAGAGTGAGAGTGAAAATATTTTATTTCTTTCACTCTCACTCTATAGTGAGAACGAAAAGATTTTATTACATTCCAGAGTGAGAGTGAAAATATTTTATTTCTTTCACTCTCACTCTATAGTGAGAACGAAAAGATTTTATTTCATTCCAGAGTGAGAGTGAAAATATTTTATTTCTTTCACTCTCACTCTATAGTGAGAACGAAAAGATTTTATTTCATTCCAGAGTGAGAGTGAAAATATTTTATTTCTTTCACTCTCACTCTATAGTGAGAACGAAAAGATTTTATTTCATTCCAGAGTGAGAGTGAAAATATTTTATTTCTTTCACTCTCACTCTATAGTGAGAACGAAAAGATTTTATTTCATTCCAGAGTGAGAGTGAAAATATTTTATTTCTTTCACTCTCACTCTATAGTGAGAACGAAAAGATTTTATTTCATTCCAGAGTGAGAGTGAAAATATTTTATTTCTTTCACTCTCACTCTATAGTGAGAACGAAAAGATTTTATTTCATTCCAGAGTGAGAGTGAAAATATTTTATTTCTTTCACTCTCACTCTATAGTGAGAACGAAAAGATTTTATTTCATTCCAGAGTGAGAGTGAAAATATTTTATTTCTTTCACTCTCACTCTATAGTGAGAACGAAAAGATTTTATTTCATTCCAGAGTGAGAGTGAAAATATTTTATTTCTTTCACTCTCACTCTATAGTGAGAACGAAAAGATTTTATTTCATTCCAGAGTGAGAGTGAAAATATTTTATTTCTTTCACTCTCACTCTAAAGTGAGAACGAAAAGATTTTATTTCATTCCAGAGTGAGAGTGAAAATATTTTATTTCTTTCACTCTCACTATATAGTGAGAACGAAAAGATTTTATTTCATTCCAGAGTGAGAGTGAAAATATTTTATTTCTTTCACTCTCACTCTATACTGAGAACGAAAAGATTTTATTTCATTCCAGAGTGAGAGTGAAAATATTTTATTTCTTTCACTCTCACTCTATAGTGAGAACGAAAAGATTTTATTTCATTCCAGAGTGAGAGTGAAAATATTTTATTTCTTTCACTCTCACTCTATACTGAGAACGAAAAGATTTTATTTCATTCCAGAGTGAGAGTGAAAATATTTTATTTCTTTCACTCTCACTCTATAGTGAGAACGAAAAGATTTTATTTCATTCCAGAGTGAGAGTGAAAATATTTTATTTCTTTCACTCTCACTCTATAGTGAGAACGAAAAGATTTTATTTCATTCCAGAGTGAGAGTGAAAATATTTTATTTCTTTCACTCTCACTCTATAGTGAGAACGAAAAGATTTTATTTCATTCCAGAGTGAGAGTGAAAATATTTTATTTCTTTCACTCTCACTCTATAGTGAGAACGAAAAGATTTTATTTCATTCCAGAGTGAGAGTGAAAATATTTTATTTCTTTCACTCTCACTCTATAGTGAGAACGAAAAGATTTTATTTCATTCCAGAGTGAGAGTGAAAATATTTTATTTCTTTCACTCTCACTCTATAGTGAGAACGAAAAGATTTTATTTCATTCCAGAGTGAGAGTGAAAATATTTTATTTCTTTCACTCTCACTCTATAGTGAGAACGAAAAGATTTTATTTCATTCCAGAGTGAGAGTGAAAATATTTTATTTCTTTCACTCTCACTCTATAGTGAGAACGAAAAGATTTTATTTCATTCCAGAGTGAGAGTGAAAATATTTTATTTCTTTCACTCTCACTCTATAGTGAGAACGAAAAGATTTTATTTCATTCCAGAGTGAGAGTGAAAATATTTTATTTCTTTCACTCTCACTCTATAGTGAGAACGAAAAGATTTTATTTCATTCCAGAGTGAGAGTGAAAATATTTTATTTCTTTCACTCTCACTCTATAGTGAGAACGAAAAGATTTTATTTCATTCCAGAGTGAGAGTGAAAATATTTTATTTCTTTCACTCTCACTCTAAAGTGAGAACGAAAAGATTTTATTTCATTCCAGAGTGAGAGTGAAAATATTTTATTTCTTTCACTCTCACTATATAGTGAGAACGAAAAGATTTTATTTCATTCCAGAGTGAGAGTGAAAATATTTTATTTCTTTCACTCTCACTCTATACTGAGAACGAAAAGATTTTATTTCATTCCAGAGTGAGAGTGAAAATATTTTATTTCTTTCACTCTCACTCTATAGTGAGAACGAAAAGATTTTATTTCATTCCAGAGTGAGAGTGAAAATATTTTATTTCTTTCACTCTCACTCTATACTGAGAACGAAAAGATTTTATTTCATTCCAGAGTGAGAGTGAAAATATTTTATTTCTTTCACTCTCACTCTATAGTGAGAACGAAAAGATTTTATTTCATTCCAGAGTGAGAGTGAAAATATTTTATTTCTTTCACTCTCACTCTATAGTGAGAACGAAAAGATTTTATTTCATTCCAGAGTGAGAGTGAAAATATTTTATTTCTTTCACTCTCACTCTATAGTGAGAACGAAAAGATTTTATTTCATTCCAGAGTGAGAGTGAAAATATTTTATTTCTTTCACTCTCACTCTATAGTGAGAACGAAAAGATTTTATTTCATTCCAGAGTGAGAGTGAAAATATTTTATTTCTTTCACTCTCACTCTATAGTGAGAACGAAAAGATTTTATTTCATTCCAGAGTGAGAGTGAAAATATTTTATTTCTTTCACTCTCACTCTATAGTGAGAACGAAAAGATTTTATTTCATTCCAGAGTGAGAGTGAAAATATTTTATTTCTTTCACTCTCACTCTATAGTGAGAACGAAAAGATTTTATTTCATTCCAGAGTGAGAGTGAAAATATTTTATTTCTTTCACTCTCACTCTATAGTGAGAACGAAAAGATTTTATTTCATTCCAGAGTGAGAGTGAAAATATTTTATTTCTTTCACTCTCACTCTATAGTGAGAACGAAAAGATTTTATTTCATTCCAGAGTGAGAGTGAAAATATTTTATTTCTTTCACTCTCACTCTATAGTGAGAACGAAAAGATTTTATTTCATTCCAGAGTGAGAGTGAAAATATTTTATTTCTTTCACTCTCACTCTATAGTGAGAACGAAAAGATTTTATTTCATTCCAGAGTGAGAGTGAAAATATTTTATTTCTTTCACTCTCACTCTATAGTGAGAACGAAAAGATTTTATTTCATTCCAGAGTGAGAGTGAAAATATTTTATTTCTTTCACTCTCACTCTATAGTGAGAACGAAAAGATTTTATTTCATTCCAGAGTGAGAGTGAAAATATTTTATTTCTTTCACTCTCACTCTATAGTGAGAACGAAAAGATTTTATTTCATTCCAGAGTGAGAGTGAAAATATTTTATTTCTTTCACTCTCACTCTATAGTGAGAACGAAAAGATTTTATTTCATTCCAGAGTGAGAGTGAAAATATTTTATTTCTTTCACTCTCACTCTATAGTGAGAACGAAAAGATTTTATTTCATTCCAGAGTGAGAGTGAAAATATTTTATTTCTTTCACTCTCACTCTATAGTGAGAACGAAAAGATTTTATTTCATTCCAGAGTGAGAGTGAAAATATTTTATTTCTTTCACTCTCACTCTATAGTGAGAACGAAAAGATTTAATTTCATTCCAGAGTGAGAGTGAAAATATTTTATTTCTTTCACTCTCACTCTATAGTGAGAACGAAAAGATTTTATTTCATTCCAGAGTGAGAGTGAAAATATTTTATTTCTTTCACTCTCACTCTATAGTGAGAACGAAAAGATTTTATTTCATTCCAGAGTGAGAGTGAAAATATTTTATTTCTTTCACTCTCACTCTATAGTGAGAACGAAAAGATTTTATTTCATTCCAGAGTGAGAGTGAAAATATTTTATTTCTTTCACTCTCACTCTATAGTGAGAACGAAAAGATTTTATTTCATTCCAGAGTGAGAGTGAAAATATTTTATTTCTTTCACTCTCACTCTATAGTGAGAACGAAAAGATTTTATTTCATTCCAGAGTGAGAGTGAAAATATTTTATTTCTTTCACTCTCACTCTATAGTGAGAACGAAAAGATTTTATTTCATTCCAGAGTGAGAGTGAAAATATTTTATTTCTTTCACTCTCACTCTATAGTGAGAACGAAAAGATTTTATTTCATTCCAGAGTGAGAGTGAAAATATTTTATTTCTTTCACTCTCACTCTATAGTGAGAACGAAAAGATTTTATTTCATTCCAGAGTGAGAGTGAAAATATTTTATTTCTTTCACTCTCACTCTATAGTGAGAACGAAAAGATTTTATTTCTTTCACTCTCACTCTATAGTGAGAACGAAAAGATTTTATTTCATTCCAGAGTGAGAGTGAAAATATTTTATTTCTTTCACTCTCGCTCTCTTCCGCCAGCTATAATTCGGGAAATGACGATAAAGCGGAAACTCCCCTCTAAGGAGTGGAGTGAATTTTCAATGAGTGGAGTGAAAAAAATTGGAGGACGGCAGCACTCGCGAAATATCACTCGGAGTTTTGCCCAGGTTTGGGTTGGAGTCTTTGCAGATTCTTTTGAGCCTAGGCCTAACTCTTCTAGGCTTGATATGGGTTTAATAACGCTGGTTCCATTTTCGGAAAGCGATCACTTATTAGTCATTTTCCCCAACCTTTCATTTTTCTAAACTGCTCATTATTTAACTTAATCCGCACAAACCGATCGAGTTTATAAATTTCAATAAATCTACATTGGGCCGACTAAAATTCCGACGCAAAAAATTCCTTATCAATGTAGAGGTTTTTCATTCGCTTAAATAAATATGTTACTAGCCAATAGTGTGACTCCCAAAATTACTAGGATGAATAAAAAGGTTAAAATCTAACGTAGTTCACCTTTTTACAGGTTCGTGGTGAAACAAACCGTTATTACAATGGCATGAGTAATTATGTTACGTATGCTAATATGTATAAAAAAAACTAGCTGGCTTAGGCTGGCTAAAAGGAAACACTTGTTGCATACCATAAAGGTGAAAAGTTTTCATTATTTTAACAAGCACTATATAAACAATATCTTTCGGGTCCTGGCTCTCGGAAACATTACTTTCTTGGCGATTTCCTTGAAGATGTTTTATTGAATGGCCTATTAGCTGTTCAACTGAAACGTCTCTCTAAGTAATTTTAATTGCATTATGGAACCGATTTGTGTGGTCGTGGAAGTAAAATCAGATACACATATTTTTATTGTAAAACATTATAGATAAGTTGTTTTAGAAGATGTTTTATTTTATAGAGTATATAATATACGAATATATGTTATTCGTAGCTTTGGCTATAGCCACCATTTTGTGCGGGAATTTTTCTCTATGGGCAAAAGTGTCACGTGATACTGAAATCACTGTATACACCGAACTTTCCTAGAGGCAAATATTTTAGGAAAGTTCTAGATTTAGGGGGTGCAGTTTAGAATGTGAATTTGGCGCCCCCCACCACTTTTTACAATTCACCGGGGAGGGATGGTGCTATTCCTAAAAATTAAGGGGGTACATTAACCCCCCCCCCTTTTTACGCCACTCGAGGGGGCCCCCAAAATTAAAAGTTCCAGGGGCCCAACAGTATGTAAAGACGGCCCTGCTTGTAACGAAAGGTCTGGCAGATGGCATCAAGTTATCCCAATGCCAATGTGAAGTGATCTGCGAGAGCTGTCTAAAGGGGAAAATGGCATCAAAGTCCTTCCCGAAGTCAACATCGAAAACCGCGAAGCCTTTGGATTTAATCCACACCGATCTACGCGGTCCGATGCCAACAGCCACACCTAGCGGGAATCGGTACTTACTTACATTTATCGACGATCACTCCAGGTTCGCTCATAAAAACGAAAAACGAAGTTACTCGTGTGGCCAAGGAGTTCATCGCTGTGGTAAGCAACAAGTTCGAAAGGAAGCCCAAAAAAGAAACGTTCGGATAACGGTGGAGAGTATATTGGCCGAGATCTCGAAGGATACTTCAAGCAGAATAGAATCGAGCATCAACGCACCGTTCCGTCCACTCCACAGCAGAACGGGGTTGCAGAGCGCACAAACCGCTATCTAACCGAAATGGTTAAATGCATGCTGTTGGATGCTCACATGGAGAATCGATACTGGGGAGAGGCAATCATGCCGGTGACGTATCTTCAAAACCGTCTTCCAAGCAGAAGTGTAGAAAAAACGCCTTACGAGCGTTGGAATGGAAAGAAGCCTCGTCTCAGACACATCAGAGTTTTCGGAAGCAAGGCGTACTCATATGTTCCCAAGGAAAAATGAGTTAAGTTCGATGACAAGGCGGTTGAAGGGGTCTTGGTTGGTTATGGATTGACCACGAAACGTCATCGCATTCTCAATCTGAAAACAGAAAAGGTCCACTACAGTCACACTGTGACTTTCGTTGAAGGCACAGGAGATGCCTTTTATCAAGATAGTGTTATATCAGATCCAGAAGGGGAGAAAGAATTAACAGTTCCCGCCGATTACCTCGTCAATCCAGCCACCGAGTCTGAGGGCGAAGACTCTCCGTCCGACTCCGACGACACCATGATCAATCAGTCATTGCCGAGACGTTCACAGCGGGGAACAAGGGTATCCCACCGACGAGGCTGACGTATAAAGCTACAACCGACCATCCCCGAGAACCTACTTCATGGGTACAGCTTGACGACTTTAGTCCTGACGACCGAAGAAAATGGATCAACGCCGCGAAAGACGAAATCTCGTCGTTACCTGAACGGGAAACCTGTGAGCCCACCGATTTACCACCCAATCGGAAAGCTATCGGATGGTGATGGATATTCAAAACCAAACACGATTAGCATGGGAATCTTAGCAGGTATAAAGCCCGACTTGTTGCCAAAGGCTACTCGCAGAAGTTGGGCGAAGACTTCGATGATACATACGCTCCTGTCGTGAAGTACGACACTGTACGTCTAGTTCTTGCCGTGGCAGCTGCACAGAGGTTGAAAGTTAAACATTATGACGTCAAGACGGCTTTCCTCTACGGAGATATCGCAGAAGACATCTATATGGAACAGCCTCCTCGCTTCGTTGAATCCGGGATGGTACATAAAGTTTGCAAGTTAAAACGCAGTATCTATGGACTAAGGCAGTCCGCCAGGTCGTGGAACATCAAGGCCAGTCACGTCCTAGAAACCGAAGGGTTCCGTCGCAGCAAAGCAGATCCAGGTCTCTATTCAAAGAAAGAACAGAACGGAACATGGACCTACGATTTGTTATACGTCGACGATCTACTGGTCATGAACCCAAACGAAGCATTCGTCAATCGACTTTAATCAGCATTTTGATCTGAAGGAGCCGGGTAACGTTTCTTATTACCTTGGCATTCAGACTGAGCACTTACCAGATTGAAGTTACAACCTTCATCAAGGGACGAAAATGGAACATATGTTGGAGGATATCGGGTTGCAAGATTCCAAGGCCCCAAAGACACCCATGGACCCGGCCTACCTGAAGTTATCTGTTGAAGAAGATGTCCTTCCGAACAACACTCAGTATCGTAAAGCAATCGGGACTCTGTTACACATTGCGACAGTGTCACGCCCAGACATCGCTACCAGCGTAGGGTTTCTCTGTAGACGGGTTTCAACACCGAGAGAGTGAGACTGGGTAGCTATAAAAAGAGTCATGCGATACCTAAAGGGAACTATCGATGTACGACTCCAATTGCCAGCAGCGACAACACCAGATCAACTGGAACTAACGGGCTACTTGGACGTAGACTGGGCTGGTGACCACCATGACCGGAAGTCCACCAGCGGCTACGTGTTCCAGCTTTGAAAGGCGACAATCACATGGTCGAGTAAGAAACAATCAACCGTAGCAGTTTCATCCACTGAGGCCGAATATATTGCGGCTGCCTTCGCAGCGCAGGAGGCCATCTGGTTGAGACAACTGCTCGACGACGTTGGACTCGCAGCTACAGCACCAACACATATATTTGAAGATAATCAAGGGTGTATCAAGATGAGCTTGACAGAAAGAACCAGCAACCGCACCAAACACATAGATGTCCGCTATCATCTGCTACGGGACCCCAGAGAAAAAGGCACTATCAACCTCAGCTATTGTCCAACCGAAGATATTTTAGCGGATATACTTAACAAACCCTTACCACGCGACAAACCCTATGTCCACAATTGGACTCTCCGATATCCGTCAAGAAGGGGTGTTGGAATAATACGACGGCTATCTTCTTTATCTAGTTTATTTACATGGCCGTTGTTATCAATTTGTTGTTTATTTTTTACCTTAAATTTGTTCCTTTTTTACCTTAAGATGTCTCAGTTCTCCACCGCTATACCATAGGCTGAAATCCTACAGTTTTACGAGAAGAATTGGTGCCTAAGGACCCAGATTCAACTTTGATGAAACATTTTAAGAGAGAAGTCCAAGTTAGGTTCGAAAAGCACTGCGAATTAAATGACATCTACTATGCTGCGCGTATGTTGCACCCAAGGTCATTGTTTACAATTATATTTTGACGTAATTATTTTTGTTTACAGATTAAATATAGGAGCCTTACGCCATCATAATATAGAGTACGAGCGATTGACGCGCAGTGCCTCTAGGGGCGAGTTCGTGCGAATTTGGTTAATAAACTACAATTCCCATTGACGCTAATGTAAACGTAGCGATGATTTAAAGTAAATTAACTAATCGTTTTTAGAAAAAATATTTGATTAACAATTTTCCATAATAAATGAATTTAAATAGAAACTCAAAAAAAGCCTTTAAGATATATTTTATAGTTTTATTTTCGAAATAGGCGGGCTCAAAGTTTACGCGTATGCCTAGATATACATCTAGGGAGAGAGCGCTGATTCCCGGTGAATTTTAAAGACTTCTATCCTTTACAACCTAGAGTAATATCTTATAGAAATTATATGACAATTAAAATTAAAATAATTACACTAATTGTTATATCGTAGACTTTTAGTCACCGACGTCTCTCGTATCCATTGCCCTTGCACTACTGAGCTGTCTTCGTTAACGGTTTTCCTAACGTTAAATATACATGTACGATTACCTAACTTTTCTATAAGTAGATTCTCTAAAATATTTTCAAAGTCCATTTAACGGCAAAAATCCCACGTATTTCGTTATTTGTATCGAATTACAATTAGCGTTCGCCATCATTTAACGATAGTAATCGGGTTGTTCCGATTCAAAATACGCGGTAGATTAAACTGAGGCTTAAGAGCGGGGTGGCGGAGTGGTTAGCACTTTAGCCTCGCAGCAAGAGGAGCCGGGTTCGATCCCAGCTTGTGGCACTGGGTGAAAACTCGGAACAACTCCTTCTGCGTTGAGTTTGCAAGTTCTCTCCCCACTGGTTTAAGGGGTTTTCCCCCGAGTTCTTCGGTTTCCCCTTCCATAAAAACTTGCTTAGGTTAACGGTAATAGTTAGTGTAGGGAGCTGTTGGCTCGATCTCGTGGCATGCAGGGCTTGCCACCACCCTCCTACGCATTGTAACCCGGCCACCTGATTTAAGGGCTTCAAAAGTCGCATGATGACTTAGGCCTAAGGTGGTGCCTTGGGTATTAGCCTAGCTGATTATTATTGACTGAGCAAGCGTCACCGCCTTGAAATTTTCGTCTACTTTAAAGATACATTGTGAACGAACCAATGGATGAAAAGTGATGAGACTAGCTTTTAAATAAACCTTGAAACTTATTTCAAGTCATATTTATAATTCACAGCTGAAAAAATTCGCGAAAAGTATTAATATCGTTTAGAATTACAACCTACTTTCTAAAATCTCATTTTGCTTTTTAATACGCGCGTTGATAACGCAAACTTTACCTAGACGAGCAGTTGTTCGATTATCTACATGGTGCATTAAAAATATTATTTTTGAATGTCATAAAGCACTAAACGATTTTTCAAGACGATTTTATATTAGATTTAAGTTCATATAAACGGGAAACATTGTCAATGGAATATTTATTAAATCATTTGGTAGGTTAATTAACGTTAAATTTTCGCCAACTTTACATTAATTTCATTGGGAGCGGAGAAAAACTTTTAACCAAGTTACGCACGAGCTCTCCACGAGAGGCGCTGCCGGTCATTTTCTTTTAAAACCGACAAAGCCTATAGAAATTTATTTATTTGCTACGTATAAAAATCTGCAATTAACCAGCGATGAAAACGGGAGCGAGTCGAAAAGCATCTAAATCATTGAATGGAAACCACTTCTACTGGCGTTGCGTTGGTGAGAAACGGATCGACATTGTCAGATATAACATTTGTACATAAAAAACTCGCAAATTACCCCAAGGTTAACATTTCTGATTTCCCATATGCAACGACCCCAAGTAAAATAGTAAAATTAGTATGACACTTACTATTCTCAAAATTATTGATAATCGCCAATGACCATATTCATCGTTATGTAGTTAAATCTGAGCTAATCGAATCGGTACCAACAGCTAAAGCTACGGAGTGTTATTTCCATATATTTGATGTTTATAAAAACATTTTTATAATATTAAAATGTATTTTAAATACCCAACTGTAGGCAATTAGTTAACGATCTATGGTATTAAGAAAAATTTATTTTATTCTAAAAAACAAATATTTAATTTAATTATTGGTTAATTTGTAAATTTATGCAGACCAATTAAACGGGATTCCGCAACATAATTGACAACTTTCATCCACTAGTCTCTGAAATGCATCCTCACCTGATAATCTTAAGAATGTCAGTCTGAATTCGGAATTGGATATCTTGCAGTGGCCCAGGTGATCCTCTTCGCATTCGAAGTTTGGGGTCTCTTGGATTATATATACATTCGGGCAGGCTTTTCCGGGATTATGGATTCCATTGTGATTATGCAATCGTAGTTCTGTAGTTATCAAGCAATTCGTCAAACTTTTCGCATCATTTCCTCGAAAGAGGAGTCTATCAATTTCCCCCCTTTGCATTTGTTACAAAATTGAAGATCGTCTGTCGGTGACGAACCGGCATCTATCATTTGAATGAAAGTAATCTTTAGAAATAATTTCTGAAATTTCGAATTTCGTGAGAGACTTGCCTTGTATAGTCGCGATCAAGAATCCCGAGAGAACAATCAGGATCGTCAATTTCATCGTCAGTCTGCTAAAATATTAAATAGAAATTCAATTATACTTTATTTGGAACAATATCAATACTTTAAAATAGTTAATTGTATTCATTTTCCGACTAATCTTACTTCTAAAAGATCATTATTAAGCAATTGATGATTTTAGACCAACGATTGAGAACGAGGAAGATTATCGTTCGTCGGTTTAAAAGCTGTGTCCGGTTTTCGGGGTAGTTTTTTGGGAGGCCATATCTCTGAAACGAACCGCTTAACATTTCTACCAAAGGCCACATATTGAAACTGTTTTTCATACGTTTTTTGGGAAAGATTCAGCATTTGGGTTTACTGTTCCGACGACATATTAACCGCAATACTGTAATTACTAATTTCATAGAATATTAATTCACCCAAATTTAATTAATTTAGTTTATCACTATTTAAGTGTTATCTTTAATGTTTGTTTATCTTTTGCTGTAAAATTAACCGAGTGTTACTCAGATGTAACCCTTAATACTAAAAACAATTTACACGAACCGCACTACCCGCATGTGACACGCGTATAAATTGGGGATATAAATGTTTAATCTATTTAATTAAATATTAAAAATGTGGTATATTTCATAATAATTAAATTAAATTTTAAATAATAAAAATACCCTGAATGACTTAATTACGCTAAATTTTATCCATTTATTAAACTTAAATACCGCTGCAATGAATATATCAAACTGAAAACTTAAAATTTCCTTAATAGCACGTATGGGCATTGCTTTTTCTTTTTAAATAATTAGTTCTTTTACGGGTATTGAATGTGTCCCACAGATACAACAACCGCGTCTAGTGCTGCCATCATTTAGAAGAATTTGAAACTAGCAACGCATAGTGCATGCGCGATTTTACCAACCACGAAGGTATCAAGCTTTCCCCTCCACAAACAGCTACTCTCTTTAACTTGGTTTCTGGGCAAGGTGCCACTCTCAAATTTCGCATTGTTTGACTCAGATTTTTGACTATACCATTGGTGACAATCAAGCATTAACGTTTGAACGGGGTTCCGCATAGAATTACATAAGTTTTTCTAAATTTAAGAACGGGGTTTTCGCACAGAATTTCATAACTTTTAGATAGGAATCTGTTTACCTCTTCGAGGGGACCAGTCCCTAGGAGGGGTATTGAGTTCGTGTTAAGGCGGTTGTGGGTGATGAGTTTGTTGTGTTTGCGTTTTGTATGTTATGGGTGTTTTATCTCCAACTTCTTCTTATTGACCTTTGGGACGGACCGAGTGCTGTTACGGTTAACGTCTCAACGTCCAAAAGGCAGTGTTTCCAAAAAATGTTTACGGTACTCGTCTTAGTATTAATATACGATGGCATCGGGCGGGATTCGAACCCGAGATCTCTTGTATGATATGCGAGTGTTCTACCATAGAGCCACCGATACATGTTGCGGTCCATTGAAAATTTTCACCTCAGCTTAAGTGGAAGGGTATATTAATAGTTTTTAAAGTCTAAATTTTTTAACGTATGGAAATTTAAAGGTCCAATCTTGTTTTAGCGCAGTCAGCAGATATAAGAACCCGTGGGTGGTCCACCTAGTTAGGTTTTTGTAATTTATTTGGTTTTATCAGTCTTATGTTTTTATCTATTGTATTTAGGTTTCAAGCGTAATGGTTCATTTATGAAGAAAATTTCGAGTTGTATACATCGTACTCTTTCATTTATGTTGGTCTGGTTTTTAACTGGGTCGTCATTACTTCGTAATTTATTTTAAACGTTTTCTCGACGGATTAAGATGTTTAATGCAGTTTATCAATTGGGGTGTGTTTGTTTTTATTTATAAAGAACCCTAACTATTCCGTCTACTGTCTGTTATAGTACGTTCACAGTGTTTCAAAATCGACTTTTTTGTGCCTAAATTAAATTTCAACAAAATAAAATAAATGTGTATATATTATTGATCACTGTTTTTAGCTCAGTCCGAAAATATAATTTATATTCTGGTAACTGCCACCAGGGGGCAAAACGTTCACCTTTTTGAATTTTGTCGAATTTCTTTAGTCAATGCGTGTATAGGCTTCTGCTAAACGTAAATTTAAAATTCGGTGAAAATCGGTTGAACCGAAGTTCTGTAAAATGCGCTCAAAGGTTCAAATTTGATCAAAATATGGCAAATGTTGCAAGTAGTTGCAGAAAAAATCATCATAATTTGGAAGAATAAGTTCCGCATTATAACTTGCAAAAAGTCCGAGTGCGAAGTTACTCAAAGTTTTCAAGATATATAAATTTTTATAACTGCGAAAAACATTTTTTGAGAACACAATTTCGCCATATCTCTGTTCATCTTGTTTTCCTTCTTTCCACTACAAAATATTCTACGCCAGATAAACTTATATTTCATAATCCTGTTAGTAGGATTCACTGTGCGCGAGCGCATGTCGCGGAAATTGATTTAGATTGTCTCACATGTCTGGTTCATATGTAATTTCATACAATTAAAAATTTTAGATACAATCGTTTCATGAAGGCAAAAAAGAAATTAATTTAAACAAAACTAAATCATTTTAATTTTTGCTTTTCCTTTTTTTAGCAACTTCAGAACCATTTTCGATTATTATAAAAATAATCAATATAAATATTGTGCATTTTAAACAAATTACGTTGAAATAAGTAATGAAATTTATACTTCATTTTTGAAAACAAAAAATACTCGTGTAACAACAAAAAAAATTAAGTAAATATTATTTAAAAATTTTCCTCATTTTCCAAAATAAGACCAAGACCTTGCATATCCGCATGTAAATCAAATGAATCTTCCAAATCGATGTCGAACTCTTCACCAGCATTAGCGCATGACGGTTTCAAAAATTTTACTTGATCACTTTCTTTCAAAAAGCGAAAAATCTGAGACTACCGGGTCAGACGAATCTAGAGATCGGTTGAAGATGTCAAGTAGGTTATCTCTTCTGCTAGTTTTTCTAGCATGGAACTCTCTATACTGGCGATACATCTTGCATCTTGACTCTGCAGCCTGTTCGCTCAGCAATCCAACTTTATTATGCCTTTTCCATGGACCAGAAGCTTATACACGCTTACAGGCATGTAGTACCAGCCGTAACTTTCAAGGTATGTGTGAAGTTAACCTCTACAATTATCTCCAAATTTATCTTCGTCTACTGGTAATTCGCATGATATTGCGACGAGAATTACGTGCAGCTGTTCTATTAGCCAGTGCTCCAATCCTAAAATGTCGGCAAATATTCGACGGTTCCTTTCGTTGTAATATAATCTCGGACGCTTTCGAACTATTCACGAGCCAGAATCCTGAATGAAAGATTCCGAACCGTTATTTTTGAATTTCCGCGCCTGCGCCGAAGAGCTTGTATCACCAAACCCCCCTTGTGTT
Organism: Leiobunum rupestre; assembly: GCF_980474605.1. Taxonomy (NCBI): domain Eukaryota; kingdom Metazoa; phylum Arthropoda; class Arachnida; order Opiliones; family Sclerosomatidae; genus Leiobunum; species Leiobunum rupestre. The sequence continues at coordinate 54,253,364 of NC_143385.1, read as the reverse complement.
GTCATCCCGCCCGCGCGATAGCAGACAACTTTTTTCCTTTTCGAGCGACAGCCGTAAATGCATTGCCGAAGGCTGAAGTGCTATATCCAGTAACATAATACTAATCCAAGGTTACAGTAGTGTAGCCGAGGGGCAGGTCACTTCATTGATTAAGGACGCACCCCTCAAAAGATTAAATCCGATTTAATCGTGATTATTTTGATTAAATTCAATTTGATCACGATTGAGTTGATTAAATCACGTTTAATCATGATTATAATGTTTAAATCTGATTAAATCTGTTTAAAATGATTAAATCCTGATTAAAAAATTATATCGTGATTAGTATGATTAAATCGTACTTTAGTTTTGATTTTAATGATAAATTCCCGATTATATTGGTTAAATCGTGATTAAAATAATTAAATCTAATTAAAATGATTAAATCTAATTAAGATGATTAAATCTAATTAAAATGATTAAATCTCATTAAAATGATTAAATCTAATTAAAAATATTAGATCATGATTAGAATGATTAAATCTCTTTAAATCGTGATTAGATTTTCTAACCTTGATTAGATTTTTAAAATAGATTTAATCACGATTACCCTGATTTAATCATTTTACTATTATTAAGACGCACCCAAAATGGAAGTGACCTGCCCCTCGAGTGTAGCTGTATTTAAACGATTTAACTAGTAGAAAGTCTTTGTACTCTTTTTTCACCACATATTTCCTTAGTTTCGATTTTGATTTGATGATATATTTCGAGTTAAAAATCTTCAGATGTAAATTAATAAAATGAAGCTATTCTATAAATGTTGTGAAATATAAATATTAATTATATTTTTTTCCTTATAGCTTCAAGAAAAAAAAATCGATTCTCGTACGAAATAACAACGAAACTTATTCATATTTTCGAAAGCAGATGTTAAGAGTGAAAGGTTTAAAATACTTATGTTTTGGGATAAATATTCATTTCTTAATTACATTGATAAAAACCAGATAATTTCTGACTTTCTAGCAACATCTTTTGTTTTAGAAGACTTCTCGCATCTCTTGAACGTCGCTACATGAATTAGGCCTATTGTGGTGTCTTACTAATGCTTATAATTATAATCTGCCTATCATTAGGTACCGATAAGTAAAGGTTTGCCATAGGAGCCCACGGTAACGGCCTTGTCCTGTAGAGAAGAAAATTAACGTACGACGATTGGGCAGTAGCTGCATCTTCTTTTTCAAAAGGTCTACATCTAAAATAGTATCTTACTTGCTAGGGCAGCCCCGCTCGGGTTGATAAATTCCACTTAAAATGCATCTAAAATGCAAATTTGAAAAATATATACCTCCAGGAACACAACTCTTATATATAATCACCAGTTTTCAGTGGCGGTTTTAGTGTGTGCGACGCTCTGTGCAAAAACAGTGTTTAAATCCAAGCGAGCTCGGCATATTTATACGAACCTAAACTACTACAACTTTGTAATAATGTTTGCGTTTTAAGTGAAAAAACTCCATTATTTCTGCAATAATTAATTTTTTCGTAGTATTTATCACGAGATATTTCTATATTTCACTACCAGTAATCTGCTAGATTTACATTACGTCAAAAGTGTCAGGATACTTTATTTTTGTTATGCTGAATTGTTTTCCGTAAAATTAAAAATAAACAGTACAAAGTATACTGTTCTTAATACTGAAAGACATTGATGACTTGATTTAATAATTTAATATCACAAATATATCGAACCACGACGAATTAGATGATCTATGTTTATATATTTACTTTTCTAGCTTTTTAAGAATCAAAATTTATTGAACGACTTGTGTCATGTTCGATAGAAATCATAGCCAAACCCGATCATCGTTCTTGATTTATTGTAGACCGCGAGTATGTTTTAATCAGTTTAAATTTGGAAAAGGAACACTCCGCACTTACCACGGATATGCGCAATGTAAGCATTATTCGAGGGTAATTACCAGGTTAGGAAAAATTTCAACAATTTGAAATTATATATTTTAATGTTTCCAATGCAGTCGTATCATATACCTTTTCTCTTCCATACTCAATACCGAGTTAATTTCATAATATAACTTATCTCCAAAAATGTCGGAATTTCTGTTATCCGATTCTCTTAGCGCCATTTCTAAATTTTAACAGGATCTTTTCAAATCGTTTGTAGTAATATATCTCAATTTTTCAGTTATTCTTAAAGATCAAAAATTTGGATTGTAAGCGTTGAGCATGTCAAATCTTTCGTTCAAAGATGAAATCGAAATAAAAAAAAGACGAATTTCTACCCATATCCAACTTTAAGATCTGTGGACATCTTGAAAAATTGGTACACAAGACTGAAGTCCGCAAAGGTAATGGGCCAACCACGCAATTCCCATTACCGCATATGCAATTTCACGGTTTTAGATTTGCGCAGTTTTCATTTGCGCAGTCTCCCATTTCTGCAGTTTTCCATTTGCGCGGGTTTATCAATTCCGTGGCTTCTCACGACTTAAATATTTTATATTAAGCCTTTTTACCTTGTAAGAGGTTTCTTTCCCAAAACACACCTTTCAATGGCATTGTGGGTTACGTATGAGTCAAAAAGGTTATTTAAGTGGTAAAAATGCTTGGTCAGGTTTGGTTAAGTTAGGTTCTTTTAATTGAGCCGCCTATAATTGTTTTAGTCGTGAGCAGGTTTGACAATCACTGAAACCATCCTCCATAAACATTTTCTATTGGCTGGAATTAGCCAGCAAATAGTTACTAAACTACTACACAAGGGCCGTTTTACTGGTGATATATTTTCAAGCGAATAATTCAACAAATGATATTTCAACTGAGCAAAACATGAAAATGTTTGGTATTTACAGCGCGACCGTACATTGAACATACACCAGCAGTGCAGCTGGATGGTAAAAAAGGTAATGTTAAAAATTATCTGCCAGAAATACCCCCTTTGTCAAGGAAAAAGGTTTAATAATGAATATTTAAGTCATGAAAATACTCGCCAATAAAAAACCTGCGCAAACGGAAAATCGTACGAATGATAAACCACGCAAATGAGAAACGGCGCAAACGGAAAATCGCACAAATGATAAACTACGTAAATGGGAAACTGCGCAAATGGGAAACCACGCAAACGGAAAACCGCGGAAACGGGAAATACCGCAGAAATGGTAATTGGCGCAAATGACAAACTGCGCAAATTGGGAGCTGGGCAAATGGCAATTCCGCAAATGGGAAACGCGCAAACGGAAAAGTACGTAAACAGAAACTGCGCAGGTGGAAAGTGCGCAAATTGAAACTGCGCAAATGAAAACTAAGCAATTGGACCCAAACCTCCGCAACATTAACAACCTACGACAACGCGTTATGGATGGCTTTGAAACTATTCGCGACTAGATGACGCAACGGGGCCGAACTGTAAAAGGGGCTAATTCCGTCAAGCGTCTGCTTTAGTTTCTAACTTGCTAGCTTCCACAGCGCATTTAATTCCGACCGCCGCCGTTAAGGAGCGCAAACATAGTTTCCGGCATAGATATAAAAAAATAGGATAGAACCCCGGCGCTTGGGTTGGCAAGACTTTATTACACGCCAGTAAGAAAAAGCAGCCTCGGGGGAAACGGCCGAAAATTCTCCACCTGCCGGTAGCTAAAAATACTATTGGTAACTGAAATTGATATCAAGCGCGAAGTTCAAGTTAAGCCTAACTAGACGCAAAAAGTTTGATGGTTACTTTTTCGCGAAATTTATTTGTTTTTTCAAAATATTTAAAAGTTGTGCATTGCCAAAATTAAAATTAACCACCACAAATCCGAGTACAAATGTTTCACAATTTAGGAAAATGTTTCTTAGGACCTTTTTTAATCCATGTTACCCAAAGAACACCCCTGTAAATTTGTGTGAGACTTCTCTGAAACAGCCTGTATATATGATTTTTTATACATAAAGACTATTTGGCACTAAGGCTCTCGGAAGCAGAAATTTTTGGGCTTAACGATATTTCAACCGACGTCACGATAATTCAAGAACTGAGTTTTGCCAGGCCAAAACTAAGGCCAAATCCGTAAACTAGCAAAACAATTTTTTTTGGAAATTACAAAGTTTTGTATCAGACATTTGAAATTTACAGATTCAGTTCTCTACTCCATATATTTAGTTTTTTTTTGACAAATTTCAAAAAAGGACCAATTTTCTCAAAAAGATATAAATTGTTAATTAACGGTAGAGTCTTAAATAAGCTTGTTTCAATGATAATTGCACTTGCTTAGTTAGACGAAAATGCGGAGGATCTCACCTGAGCGTGTCGTCAGTGACCTATAACGTCAGTTTAAGTTTTCTTTATTGTGAAAAGTACCACCCTAATAGTTATTTTAAAAGCCGATAGATGGTGGTACGGTTATATAAACCCGTTAATTCAAATAATTCAGGAACTCTAGATATATCTAGGAATCGTTGATTACATAAAACTAAATGTGGTCTTGCTCAACTTATTAAAATGTTGCTCTTTCGTAAAAAAAAAACCAACTTCGTTATAGTAATTTATTTAGTAATGTAGTCAACCATACATTCAGTCTTCCAAATGACAAATACCCTATTTCTGGGACCGATGTCTATGGACTATTGAGTAATCCAAAATGACCAATTTGCAATAGCAGAAATTTGCTTTACAATCACGGAGGCATTCCCTATCCACATTGTAATAACCTCAAGCATACGGATTAATTTTAATAAATTAATGTATAAATAAGCTCGAAGCAATAGCGAATACCAACAGAAACACGACGAGGATTAAATTTGGTTTTGAAGAAATTCCCATTTTGGGTTTGGTGGACAAGGCGACTGTAATTAAAAACCCTTAAACATTTCGATTTTAGTATAAAAAGCATATATTTCAATAATATTTGACAATTTATTGTTTGGTGAAATAGCGGAGAAGTTTATTCAAGTAGCGTATGGTGTGAAATATTCCTTATCTCGTTTCCAATTGTTTTTTTGTTATCTCGGTTGGAGATGTTCGTTTTGAATTTAACAATGATACACTATTTTATATATCAAGGTTTGTTATTAAAATGGAACAATTCAACAATTACAATTAATGGATTGCTGATTCTTTTATTCTTGATATCGGCCACAATTAACGATCTTTTAAAGGCTGTAAATTTTCTGTACGGTGTATTGTAAAAACCCTGTCATAAAATATGTCCCAGCTTAAATTTTCGTTGTAAAATCCTATAAACATATATCTAATGGTTAGTAATAATTTTAACGTTTTTTTGTTATGAAATTATAAAAGATAGCGAATGCACTACATTCTTTTTAAGTGTGCTGAATTTGCTTAGAACGCATGTTCTTTTAAAAGTTAATGCGTGTAATAATAATCATCAGCAATACTAATAGCCAAGGCACCACTTTAGGCCCGAGAAATCTAGCGATATTTGAGGTCTTTAAATCGGGTAACAGGGTTCAATGCGTGGGAGGCTGGTGGCAAACCATTCACGGCCCGCGAGCCAACAGTTCCCTACATTTCCTACCGTTAACGTAGCGGTTACGATACAATTGAAAAAAAAATTCTTGCCTTCAAGAGTGGTTTAAGTAAATTGGAACCTCCAGGTGAAATTGGAAAAACGTATAAAATACTTCAAATTAAATATTTTTTTAAATGGCAACACCCTTAGCAACTGTGCTTGGTTTTGTGGAAATCAGAACTATCCGCTTGGAAAAAGACGATTTTTTCGTCTGTAACGATTTTAGCCCTAGTAGACGATACATATATATACATACGGACTTGCTACTCCACAAATTTTTATTCCGCATGTGTCAAATCATTTTTAAGCATTCCATATATCCATTATCAAAAAACATAACTCTATTATAAGCATATGTCAAGGCTACATTTTTGAAGATCACATACCTGTTATTAAGAAATAGGTATTTAAAATCTGCACCTCCTAGTGGCTACGTCCTCAACTATGCATTTCTGAGAAAAAAATTCGCGAACGTTTTTAAACTTACAACCAAGCGGGAGAAATTTCCGCCGCTATAGCCCTTAGCTTATCCGCAATTTTATCGCTTTAAAACTTAAAATTAACACTTATCTTTGAAAAATGTTTAATGAGAACCAAAACTGGCGATTATAAATAAGAGTTGCGTTCCTAAAGGTACTTATTTTTAAAATTTGAGATTTAGACGCGTTTTGTGTGGAATTTATCAACCCGAGTGTGGCTGCTCCCCCAAGTAAGAGAATATTTTAGATGTAGACATACTGCCCTATCGTCGTACGCTAATTTTCTTATCTCCAGGACTACGCCTTTACAATGGGCCCCTATGGTAGACCTTTACTTATGGAGACTTTATGATATGTTGTTTATTATTATTAGCATAAGCAAGGCACCGCAATAGGCCTTATTCACGAAGCGACGTATAAGAGATACGAATAGCCTTCTAAAACTAAATATATTGCTAGAAAGCCAGAAATGATCTGGTTTTTGGCAATGTAATTAATAAATGAATATTTATCCTAAAACAAAAGTATTTTAAACCTTTGTTACTTCTAACATCTGGGAGGCTTTTCTGTAAACAATCCAAATCGTTTAGACAATTCCAAATCTAAATGATTTGGATCGGCTTCATTAGGATAGGGCGCAAAAATCTGTATTCTCTAACCCAAATCCAAATCATCATATGGATCGCTCGCATTACCTTTCCCAATCTATTTAATTCGTGGTTATTTGACGAGAAAATGTCCATCTTCGCTTGCAAGATATACCCTCGCAGGTACGTTTTTAAAACTAAACATGATAAAATTCATAGTCCAGTGCTTTTACTATTACATCGGAGAAAATAGCTCGTTAGGCGGTGTTACAGACGTGTTAAATATTAAAACGTCTCCTTTTGTATGCTTCCGCGATTTTACCAACGAACTACGTATGTATTGAGATCATTTAACGTACAGCCAAAAAATAATAGGTTATATTGTACTTCTCTGAATGATTTAATATAAAAATCACAATTTATTTCCTTCAAACAAAGCCATGAATTGAATTGTCCCGGAAAAATGGAGTGTAATTAAATATTAACTGCGCTTTCATCAGAATCACTCTGTGCAGCCGAGATAATAGTCATCAAACCAATTTCTCCGAGGTAAGGATATTTCCGTTTATAATTAAGCCGAATAAAATCTCGCTGGTTATCTTTCGGTTTACTTACAGTTGACTGGTCTAGCAAACAGTGGAACACAATGGGGATTTCAGCGAAGCCGTTCTTATTCCTGGCGATGTTTTTGGTCGTATTCCAGATTAGTTTACAGTATGATGGTAAAGCTTTTTGATAACTGACGCTTAGTTACGAATAGTTGTTGATATTAGTGATATAACAGTTACAGAGAACGTCAGAAATAGTTAAATTTCAGAGTACGATGACCATATTATCATCTTTTAATTAAGGTTTTCAAAGAAACCTCTACGTGTATCAATACGCGTTTCATTAAACTCACTTAATATCTGTCTCACTCTCCCTTGGACATCTGAAAATTGCACAACGCTACAAGTTAAATCATTTATTTATTAATTAATTAAAAAAATTCAAGTCTTGAATACGGATTATACGGGATTAATGTAAGCGTAAGAAATATAATAGCAAAATCTATGGCATTAAACGATTTCGGTTAGTGATAGTCTGTCGCGGAGAGATTACAGTATCGGAAGTTTCGCAAGAGGGAAGTCGTCATACCTTACTAATCAATTTGTAGTAAAAATACTGCCAGATAAGTGCTACGACGATAAATACTAGTAAAAACGAGTTTGAGTCTCAATTTCGATAATTGCTTAATTCAGATAAGAAAGCGAGTGTTCGTAATAGCCAATTTTACGTTTCAATTCAATAATAGTTTATTATTTTTCCAAAGTTTAAGTTCTTTTACTATTGGAAATGTTACAATTTCCAATAAGCCTCAAGTGGCTTAACTTCCAAACAGACTGTCAGCGGCGATTTCCTTCGCGCTTTTACCTGACACTTTCAAAATTACATCTCCGCTCGAGGACAATTTACAGCCGCGTAATAAATTATAATTGGCGAAACAAACTATCATTTAATACAGTGTCGGCAGAATACCAAGTGTCATTCTTCGAATTAAAATACGGAACCCGGACTTTGTCAAATTAACCGTGTTCTTCGGCCTAATTTCCGAGTAAAAAGATCGCCACATTGATGGTCGATGATGATAATTTGAAGGTCAAATTCAGCCATTTACTAAAGATCGTACCTTAGAAACCTCTGCACGAAACTTATATTAGCAATTGCTCTTTCCAGTGTTGACTCGAATGCTCAATTTCAGGTCGCTCGCTCCTGGACATTGACTTGGACTTTCCGGATGAGTTCGACTGCAATCAGTGTTACGTGAACAACTGCCGTTGCCATACGATCTACTATACCACGATGTTCACCGACGATGGAACACCCATTAAACCTTTATCTTCGTACAAAACCTGTTTGTGTAATTAATAACGCTTAAGAGCTTGTTGTATGATATAAAAAATAAAATTTGTGCAAACGAAGCACCAATTTAAGGTAAACTGTCTTTACCAATAATCGAAAAAAACTTAGAATAAAGGTTATAGAAAATAAAAGCATAGCGCCGATTTGATTCGGGTCGGTGGCGGCGTTTCGCGAAAATCACCTGGCGGCGCCGCGAAGGGGCAGAAGTCCCCCCCCCCCTTTTGAGGAAAAATAAAATTGCATAACAAATCTCAAAATTGATTCGGTGGCGGGATCAAAATCGCGCTGAAAAGTAAAAAATTCGGAGGCTGCAGCTCGGTGGCACTTTTATTGTCGGCGTTAGATCGGCGGCGCTAGGTTCTACAGAAATTTTTTTTCCTATCTAAATATCAAGTTAGTACTTGTTTTTTTCATTTACAATATACAGACTTAATTTAAATATTATTATCTATTTAATTTGAGTAGAGTCAAAGTATTTGTTACATTATTTCCCAAAGGTGGTTCTATAAAATACGGGAGGTCACGTGTAAATGTTTTTTTCTGCGTCATTAGCTATAGTTATTGAAGATAGGCAGCGCGCGCTTGTGTCGATTAATTTGAAGTCCACGTGAGAAACGCGTGTGAAATAAAGTTCTAAAAAGCTTAAGTTCTTGACGCCTAGGAGCAACAAACACAAGGAGAACGCAGCTAACCTTTAAATACGCCAACGCAGTGTTGTGTACGAATTTCATTGGACGAGCGTCACTAGCCTTTACGCTGAAAGTTTTACAAGCAGGGGGATGACAATTTCCGAATTTTCCCCTTCCGACGGCAGCAGGCGCTAAAGCGTCTAACCAATAACAAGTCGGCCCAGGCCGTAATATTAGTTCCAGATCCGTGTATTCGAGTGGGCAAACCCATACACCCTTAGTAGACACAGGTAGGCAAACTAATACAAAAACTGTTGAGGCTACGTGATTTCTTATCGTTTGATATATAAATTGCCATCCTATGTTCAAGAGTGGCCACCGCCCACTCTCAAGATACCCGGGTGGGCAAACCAATACAAAAGCTGTTGAGGCCATGTGATTTTATATTATCTCGGTGATTAAATTAGTATTTTCTTAGAGCAGATATTTAACATTGATTATTAACAACTGCATTAATCATATTATTGCAAGAATGTATTTATGTACTAAGAATATGGGAAGACGGAGATTCTGTCCCTATGGTCGCATACTTTTCAGCTTAAGGGCCTGTTGCCAAAGCCCTAGCCAAAGTGCTAGCCCATTGAATTTAACATGTTTGATTCTAGCAAAGCAGGATTTTGCAACACGCCCTAAGTTCGACTACTTCAGATTTTTTGGTCTCACTCTTTCAAGTAGACGCTAGCGAAGACGATCCAATATTTTACTTTTATTGTTCTATGAGACCAAATTGTTTTTTTCGATCACTCTCCCTTTAAGGGGGTTGGTCGGAGGGGGCGGAAATTATCGGCACTGCGTGCGCGTCAAAGAGTTCTATCGAATGACACCAAATATCTGGACCAACTATACAAACTATAAAAGTTCGCCAAGAAGGCGATAATATTATTTTGTGCCACACATAAACGACTTCGATAAGAAAGTGCCACACTTATTTATTACTTCTGTCCATACACGGTTTCGATAAGGAAGTGCCACACTTATTTATTACTTCTGACCCTACACGGTTTCGATAAGGAAGTGCCACACTTATTTATTACTTCTGACCATACACGGTTTCGATAAGAAAGTGCCACACTTACTTATTACTTCTGACCATACACCGTGTCGATAAGAAAGTGTCACACTTACTTATTACTTCTGACCACACATGGTTTCGATAAGAAAGTGCCACACTTATTTATTACTTCTGACCATACACGGTTTCGATAAGGGGGGTCGAAATTGGGGCAGGGGGAGGCGAAGTTTGAGGTTAACTTCACCCTAAAACGCCGTAAATATACGTAAAAAAACCCGGAAAAAGGAACGAGAATTGCGACAACTTAACTAGACAAATCCCCCAAGTTGCCAAAAACCACTAGAAGTTCCGGGTAAAATCTGCGCAGAGGGGCGTGGCTAGGTTGGTAAATTCGTCAATATTAGAGATAACGCGGCTAGCGGCTATCTGGGTTCGGGTCCCGGCGCCGCCAATAAAATAATTTATTTAATTTATTTTTCGCAGCTCCATCTACCGTGCCGTCGCTTTTCCAAAACAAACTACAACACTTAACGACAATCCATCCATAGCAATAGTCCCACTTCGATATATATATATATATATATATATATATCTCGATGTGGAACTAAAAACTGTACACAAGAAAATTAACGACTTTCTAAAGGTTGCATTATCCTTGTTTGGGGTGCTGTGTTTGTTGCTCGAATAATAATAAAACGTTCAGCGTAAGGGTTCGTCCAATGTAATTGTACACAACACTGCGATAGTGTATTCAAAGGCTAGCTGCGTTCTCCTTGTATTTTTTGCTCCTAGGTCGTCACCAAAAAGTTTAATTTCAGAATAGTTTGGCTTTTGAAATGTTTGTTACAATTAAGAATAAGTTTGCCTCGCCGGGTTTTTTTAACCGAAAGTAATAAATACGTGTGACACTTATTTATCGAAGTCGTGTATGGCCAGAGGTAATAAATAAGTGTAGCACATTTATTTACAAAATAATGACAGTAAACTGCTTTCTAAGTGCTTCTCCAATAAACTATCACCAAGCCTACAACAAATCATACATGAAAATCCAACTTCTTCGCTACCCAATAGAACCATTCATAGTAACATAAATAGCATGAGAGGCATTCTTGACTATATATCTGACAATCAAAATCAAGAGTTGGCGACTCGCTCGATCAGGCGAAAGCATTTGATCGAGTAGACCTCTCTCATATTGCAATCTCCGGACATCTCCTCCAATATATACAAATGAGCTACAACAACGCGGCGGCGCGTCTTAAAATAAATGGTTCACTTACCTCAAAATTTCTAGTTAAATCGGGCATTAGACAAGGAGACCCTCTCTCCAACCTACTATTTATACTTTCGTTAGAACCTTTCTTGTGCCACTGTAGAGAAACCCTAGCCGACTTCAGCTTTAGACCTCCAATACTATCCACTGCCCTCGTCTACCTTGGCTTCGCTCATGATCTAAACATCTTTATATCTAAGAATGAAGGCTTTACCATTCTTAAGAATGAGATCTCACGTTACTGCAACGTCAGTAACGCGCGTTTTAACATGCAAAAGAGCAACGGATTATGGCTGGGAGATTGGTTTAATAGAACCGAAACACCGTTAGATCTCATTTGGTCTAATGAAAAATTAAAAATCCTAGGAATTGAATTTGCGCCATTTAAAAATTGTCAAGAAAATATAATTTTAACCTACCTCGATAACCTAAAAACCAACTTAAGGGCGAAATCCAACATCGTTGAGAATCTTTCTTTGTTCTAAGCGCGCGCTCGGCCGTTTATTAATTTTTTATTGGATTTGGAAAACCCGACTTAAAAAAACCCCGACCCCAAAATGTAACGATCCGACCCGTACATATTTACTTCAAATGTAAAATAACTATAAAATTTCTCAACTACAATTAAACAATAATACGAAAATTTGATACTAGCTTCTATCTAAATGAAAAAAATTACTGGATTTGGACAAATTTAAACTTTTAATACTTTCTAGTCAATAGATAAAAGTATTAACTTAAAAAGTGTAAAACTTTTATTAAAATATGTAAAACTTTTAACTTAAAATATGTAAAACTTTTAATTTAAAATATGTAAAAAATTTTACTTAAAAAGTGTAAGACTTTAAACAAAATTGAAATAAAAGACGTCATAAACTGAAAAAACAAAAATAATAATAATAATATTCTCGGTGCACCGAAGGGAATAAAACTGGAGGAGAATTGATTCGCTCAACAAATATATTATTTTTTTTTTAAAAATTATTGATATTAAATAAATGGGAAGAAGCTACCTTCGGGGCCACCCTGAGTACAGAAACAATATAAAATATGAAAGAATTCGACCCGAAACGGGTTTGCTATAACTGTTTTTTAGCAAACTGTATTTCCCGCTAAAGATACTTTGCACGAGTAATCCCAATAATAAATCTACCCATTCTACTGGGTTATTTCTGTTCTTCCATTGTGAATTGGCGAGGGAAAATATTGGTAGCTATTTTTCACTAGATGAAAATATATCCACAAAAACCAGATACGTTCAAAAATAATAAAACTTACGCTCAAAATATTCAGTAGTGTAATGAGGACGATCTGTCGGGAAAAGAATGAGAACACCTAATAGCGTTAAACAAATGCGAGTGTTATCTTCAGCGCCAGATTACTAAATTTAAATTATTGTTTATTTCGAAGATATTAATTCACTTCATTAAAATAATATTTCTGATTTTTGATAGAGATGTAATATTTAATATAACTAGTCGTTCACCTCGCGATTTTATTGTTAGATTTACGACAGAGTAATTTTTCCATTAGAATACCAAAGTAGAGTGAATACTATTACATTTACGGTGATATTACTATAGCGATCGTGTCATCGTGATAAAACTTGGTATAATAGGCTTTCTAGATTAACTATCGTACGCCGTGAAGTGAGTTGAATTTAGTGCCGTAATTAGCTTTTCTTGTGCAAAGTTAAATTATTTGGCCGTTTATTTTTAGGATAAATTACTAAGACAAACGCAGAACGATTCGTGCATGGAATACACGATTTACGCCGAGTGTATAAGTATCAAATTTCAACGTTCTGCACACGTATATACGGATACCAACAGCGAATCGTGCATAATGAAACTAGAGAAGGGCATTTATGACACGTCCGTATTAACACTAGTTTAACCACGTGGTCTCTAAAACCTATTAAGAACGTTTTATAATTCGTTTCAAAACACACGATTTACGCCGAGTGTATAAGTATCAAATTTCAACGTTCTGCAAACGTATATACGGATCCCAACAGCGAATCGTGCATAATGAAACTAGAGAAGGGCATTTATGACACGTCCGTATTAACACTAGTTTAACCACGTGGTCTCTAAAACCTATTCGGAACGTTTTTAATTCGTTTCAAAACACACGATTTACGCCGAGTGTATAAGTATCAAATTTCAACGTTCTGCACACGTATATACGGATCCCAACAGCGAATCGTGCATAATGAAACTAGAGAAGGGCATTTATGACACGTCCGTATTAACACTAATTTAACCACGTGGTCTCTAAAACCTATTCGGAACGTTTTTAATTCGTTTCAAAACACACGATTTACGCCGAGTGTATAAGTATCAAATTTCAACGTTCTGCACACGTATATACGGATCCCAACAGCGAATCGTGCATAATGAAACTAGAGAAGGGCATTTATGACACGTCCGTATTAACACTAGTTTAACCACGTGGTCTATAAAACCTATTCGGAACGTTTTTAATTCGTTTCAAAACACACGATTTACGCCGAGTGTATAAGTATCAAATTTCAACGTTCTGCACACGTATATACGGATCCCAACAGCGAAACGTGCATAATGAAACTAGAGAAGGGCATTTATGACACGTCCGTATTAACACTAGTTTAACCACGTGGTCTCTAAAACCTATTCGGAACGTTTTTAATTCGTTTCAAAACACACGATTTACGCCGAGTGTATAAGTATCAAATTTCAACGTTCTGCACACGTATATACGGATCCCAACAGCGAATCGTGCATAATGAAACTAGAGAAGGGCATTTATGACACGTCCGTATTAACACTAATTTAACCACGTGGTCTCTAAAACCTATTCGGAACGTTTTTAATTCGTTTCAAAACACACGATTTACGCCGAGTGTATAAGTATCAAATTTCAACGTTCTGCACACGTATATACGGATCCCAACAGCGAATCGTGCATAATGAAACTAGAGAAGGGCATTTATGACACGTCCGTATTAAAACTAATTTAACCACGTGGTCTCTAAAACCTATTCGGAACGTTTTTAATTCGTTTCAAAACACACGATTTACGCCGAGTGTATAAGTATCAAATTTCAACGTTCTGCACACGTATATACGGATCCCAACAGCGAATCGTTCATAATGAAACTAGAGAAGGGCATTTATGACACGTCCGTATTAACACTAGTATAACCACGTGGTCTCTTAAACCTATTCGGAACGTTTTTAATTCGTTTCAAAACACACGATTTACGCCGAGTGTATAAGTATCAAATTTCAACGTTCTGCACACGTATATACGGATCCCAACAGCGAATCGTGCATAATGAAACTAGAGAAGGGCATTTATGACACGTCCGTATTAACACTAGTTTAACCACGTGGTCTCTAAAACCTATTCGGAACGTTTTTAATTCGTTTCAAAACACACGATTTACGCCGAGTGTATAAGTATCAAATTTCAACGTTCTGCACACGTATATACGGATCCCAACAGCGAATCGTGTATAATGAAACTAGAGAAGGTCATTTATGACACGTCCGTATTAACACTAATTTAACCACGTGGTCTCTAAAACCTATTCGGAACGTTTTTAATTCGTTTCAAAACACACGATTTACGCCGAGTGTATAAGTATCAAATTTCAACGTTCTGCACACGTATATACGGATCCCAACAGCGAATCGTGCATAATGAAACTAGAGAAGGGCATTTATGACACGTCCGTATTAACACTAGTTTAACCACGTGGTCTCTAAAACCTATTCGGAACGTTTTTAATTCGTTTCAAAACACACGATTTACGCCGAGTGTATAAGTATCAAATTTCAACGTTCTGCACACGTATATACGGATCCCAACAGCGAATCGTGCATAATGAAACTAGAGAAGGGCATTTATGACACGTCCGTATTAACACTAATTTAACCACGTGGTCTCTAAAACCTATTCGGAACGTTTTTAATTCGTTTCAAAACACACGATTTACGCCGAGTGTATAAGTATCAAATTTCAACGTTCTGCACACGTATATACGGATCCCAACAGCGAATCGTGCATAATGAAACTAGAGAAGGGCATTTATGACACGTCCGTATTAACACTAGTATAACCACGTGGTCTCTTAAACCTATTCGGAACGTTTTTAATTCGTTTCAAAACACACGATTTACGCCGAGTGTATAAGTATCAAATTTCAACGTTCTGCACACGTATATACGGATCCCAACAGCGAATCGTGCATAATGAAACTAGAGAAGGGCATTTATGACACGTCCGTATTAACACTAGTTTAACCACGTGGTCTCTAAAACCTATTCGGAACGTTTTTAATTCGTTTCAAAACACACGATTTACGCCGAGTGTATAAGTATCAAATTTCAACGTTCTGCACACGTATATACGGATCCCAACAGCGAATCGTGTATAATGAAACTAGAGAAGGGCATTTATGACACGTCCGTATTAACACTAATTTAACCACGTGGTCTCTAAAACCTATTCGGAACGTTTTTAATTCGTTTCAAAACACACGATTTACGCCGAGTGTATAAGTATCAAATTTCAACGTTCTGCACACGTATATACGGATCCCAACAGCGAATCGTGCATAATGAAACTAGAGAAGGGCATTTATGACACGTCCGTATTAACACTAGTTTAACCACGTGGTCTCTAAAACCTATTCGGAACGTTTTTAATTCGTTTCAAAACACACGATTTACGCCGAGTGTATAAGTATCAAATTTCAACGTTCTGCACACGTATATACGGATCCCAACAGCGAATCGTGCATAATGAAACTAGAGAAGGGCATTTATGACACGTCCGTATTAACACTAATTTAACCACGTGGTCTCTAAAACCTATTCGGAACGTTTTTAATTCGTTTCAAAACACACGATTTACGCCGAGTGTATAAGTATCAAATTTCAACGTTCTGCACACGTATATACGGATCCCAACAGCGAATCGTGCATAATGAAACTAGAGAAGGGCATTTATGACACGTCCGTATTAACACTAGTTTAACCACGTGGTCTCTAAAACCTATTCGGAACGTTTTTAATTCGTTTCAAAACACACGATTTACGCCGAGTGTATAAGTATCAAATTTCAACGTTCTGCACACGTATATACGGATCCCAACAGCGAATCGTGCATAATGAAACTAGAGAAGGGCATTTATGACACGTCCGTATTAACACTAATTTAACCACGTGGTCTCTAAAACCTATTCGGAACGTTTTTAATTCGTTTCAAAACACACGATTTACGCCGAGTGTATAAGTATCAAATTTCAACGTTCTGCACACGTATATACGGATCCCAACAGCGAATCGTGCATAATGAAACTAGAGAAGGGCATTTATGACACGTCCGTATTAACACTAGTTTAACCACGTGGTCTATAAAACCTATTCGGAACGTTTTTAATTCGTTTCAAAACACACGATTTACGCCGAGTGTATAAGTATCAAATTTCAACGTTCTGCACACGTATATACGGATCCCAACAGCGAATCGTGCATAATGAAACTAGAGAAGGGCATTTATGACACGTCCGTATTAACACTAGTTTAACCACGTGGTCTCTAAAACCTATTCGGAACGTTTTTAATTCGTTTCAAAACACACGATTTACGCCGAGTGTATAAGTATCAAATTTCAACGTTCTGCACACGTATATACGGATCCCAACAGCGAATCGTGCATAATGAAACTAGAGAAGGGCATTTATGACACGTCCGTATTAACACTAATTTAACCACGTGGTCTCTAAAACCTATTCGGAACGTTTTTAATTCGTTTCAAAACACACGATTTACGCCGAGTGTATAAGTATCAAATTTCAACGTTCTGCACACGTATATACGGATCCCAACAGCGAATCGTGCATAATGAAACTAGAGAAGGGCATTTATGACACGTCCGTATTAACACTAGTATAACCACGTGGTCTCTTAAACCTATTCGGAACGTTTTTAATTCGTTTCAAAACACACGATTTACGCCGAGTGTATAAGTATCAAATTTCAACGTTCTGCACACGTATATACGGATCCCAACAGCGAATCGTGCATAATGAAACTAGAGAAGGGCATTTATGACACGTCCGTATTAACACTAGTTTAACCACGTGGTCTCTAAAACCTATTCGGAACGTTTTTAATTCGTTTCAAAACACACGATTTACGCCGAGTGTATAAGTATCAAATTTCAACGTTCTGCACACGTATATACGGATCCCAACAGCGAATCGTGCATAATGAAACTAGAGAAGGGCATTTATGACACGTCCGTATTAACACTAGTTTAACCACGTGGTCTCTAAAACCTATTCGGAACGTTTTTAATTCGTTTCAAAACACAAGATTTACGCCGAGTGTATAAGTATCAAATTTCAACGTTCTGCACACGTATATACGGATCCCAACAGCGAATCGTGCATAATGAAACTAGAGAAGGGCATTTATGACACGTCCGTATTAACACTAGTTTAACCACGTGGTCTCTAAAACCTATTCGGAACGTTTTTAATTCGTTTCAAAACACACGATTTACGCCGAGTGTATAAGTATCAAATTTCAACGTTCTGCACACGTATATACGGATCCCAACAGCGAATCGTGTATAATGAAACTAGAGAAGGTCATTTATGACACGTCCGTATTAACACTAATTTAACCACGTGGTCTCTAAAACCTATTCGGAACGTTTTTAATTCGTTTCAAAACACACGATTTACGCCGAGTGTATAAGTATCAAATTTCAAGGTTCTGCACACGTATATACGGATCCCAACAGCGAATCGTGCATAATGAAACTAGAGAAGGGCATTTATGACACGTCCGTATTAACACTAGTTTAACCACGTGGTCTCTAAAACCTATTCGGAACGTTTTTAATTCGTTTCAAAACACACGATTTACGCCGAGTGTATAAGTATCAAATTTCAACGTTCTGCACACGTATATACGGATCCCAACAGCGAATCGTGCATAATGAAACTAGAGAAGGGCATTTATGACACGTCCGTATTAACACTAATTTAACCACGTGGTCTCTAAAACCTATTCGGAACGTTTTTAATTCGTTTCAAAACACACGATTTACGCCGAGTGTATAAGTATCAAATTTCAACGTTCTGCACACGTATATACGGATCCCAACAGCGAATCGTGCATAATGAAACTAGAGAAGGGCATTTATGACACGTCCGTATTAACACTAGTATAACCACGTGGTCTCTTAAACCTATTCGGAACGTTTTTAATTCGTTTCAAAACACACGATTTACGCCGAGTGTATAAGTATCAAATTTCAACGTTCTGCACACGTATATGCGGATCCCAACAGCGAATCGTGCATAATGAAACTAGAGAAGGGCATTTATGACACGTCCGTATTAACACTAGTTTAACCACGTGGTCTCTAAAACCTATTCGGAACGTTTTTAATTCGTTTCAAAACACACGATTTACGCCGAGTGTATAAGTATCAAATTTCAACGTTCTGCACACGTATATACGGATCCCAACAGCGAATCGTGCATAATGAAACTAGAGAAGGGCATTTATGACACGTCCGTATTAACACTAGTTTAACCACGTGGTCTCTAAAACCTATTCGGAACGTTTTTAATTCGTTTCAAAACACACGATTTACGCCGAGTGTATAAGTATCAAATTTCAACGTTCTGCACACGTATATACGGATCCCAACAGCGAATCGTGCATAATGAAACTAGAGAAGGGCATTTATGACACGTCCGTATTAACACTAGTTTAACCACGTGGTCTCTAAAACCTATTCGGAACGTTTTTAATTCGTTTCAAAACACACGATTTACGCCGAGTGTATAAGTATCAAATTTCAACGTTCTGCACACGTATATACGGATCCCAACAGCGAATCGTGTATAATGAAACTAGAGAAGGTCATTTATGACACGTCCGTATTAACACTAATTTAACCACGTGGTCTCTAAAACCTATTCGGAACGTTTTTAATTCGTTTCAAAACACACGATTTACGCCGAGTGTATAAGTATCAAATTTCAAGGTTCTGCACACGTATATACGGATCCCAACAGCGAATCGTGCATAATGAAACTAGAGAAGGGCATTTATGACACGTCCGTATTAACACTAGTTTAACCACGTGGTCTCTAAAACCTATTCGGAACGTTTTTAATTCGTTTCAAAACACACGATTTACGCCGAGTGTATAAGTATCAAATTTCAACGTTCTGCACACGTATATACGGATCCCAACAGCGAATCGTGCATAATGAAACTAGAGAAGGGCATTTATGACACGTCCGTATTAACACTAATTTAACCACGTGGTCTCTAAAACCTATTCGGAACGTTTTTAATTCGTTTCAAAACACACGATTTACGCCGAGTGTATAAGTATCAAATTTCAACGTTCTGCACACGTATATACGGATCCCAACAGCGAATCGTGCATAATGAAACTAGAGAAGGGCATTTATGACACGTCCGTATTAACACTAGTATAACCACGTGGTCTCTTAAACCTATTCGGAACGTTTTTAATTCGTTTCAAAACACACGATTTACGCCGAGTGTATAAGTATCAAATTTCAACGTTCTGCACACGTATATACGGATCCCAACAGCGAATCGTGCATAATGAAACTAGAGAAGGGCATTTATGACACGTCCGTATTAACACTAGTTTAACCACGTGGTCTCTAAAACCTATTCGGAACGTTTTTAATTCGTTTCAAAACACACGATTTACGCCGAGTGTATAAGTATCAAATTTCAACGTTCTGCACACGTATATACGGATCCCAACAGCGAATCGTGTATAATGAAACTAGAGAAGGGCATTTATGACACGTCCGTATTAACACTAATTTAACCACGTGGTCTCTAAAACCTATTCGGAACGTTTTTAATTCGTTTCAAAACACACGATTTACGCCGAGTGTATAAGTATCAAATTTCAACGTTCTGCACACGTATATACGGATCCCAACAGCGAATCGTGCATAATGAAACTAGAGAAGGGCATTTATGACACGTCCGTATTAACACTAGTTTAACCACGTGGTCTCTAAAACCTATTCGGAACGTTTTTAATTCGTTTCAAAACACACGATTTACGCCGAGTGTATAAGTATCAAATTTCAACGTTCTGCACACGTATATACGGATCCCAACAGCGAATCGTGCATAATGAAACTAGAGAAGGGCATTTATGACACGTCCGTATTAACACTAGTTTAACCACGTGGTCTCTAAAACCTATTCGGAACGTTTTTAATTCGTTTCAAAACACACGATTTACGCCGAGTGTATAAGTATCAAATTTCAACGTTCTGCACACGTATATACGGATCCCAACAGCGAATCGTGCATAATGAAACTAGAGAAGGGCATTTATGACACGTCCGTCTTAACACTAATTTAACCACGTGGTCTCTAAAACCTATTCGGAACGTTTTTAATTCGTTTCAAAACACACGATTTACGCCGAGTGTATAAGTATCAAATTTCAACGTTCTGCACACGTATATACGGATCCCAACAGCGAATCGTGCATAATGAAACAAGAGAAGGGCATTTATGACACGTCCGTATTAAAACTAATTTAACCACGTGGTCTCTAAAACCTATTCGGAACGTTTTTAATTCGTTTCAAAACACACGATTTACGCCGAGTGTATAAGTATCAAATTTCAACGTTCTGCACACGTATATACGGATCCCAACAGCGAATCGTGCATAATGAAACTAGAGAAGGGCATTTATGACACGTCCGTATTAACACTAGTTTAACCACGTGGTCTCTAAAACCTATTCGGAACGTTTTTAATTCGTTTCAAAACACACGATTTACGCCGAGTGTATAAGTATCAAATTTCAACGTTCTGCACACGTATATACGGATCCCAACAGCGAATCGTGCATAATGAAACTAGAGAAGGGCATTTATAACACGTCCGTATTAACACTAGTTTAACCACGTGGTCTCTTAAACCTATTCGGAACGTTTTTAATTCGTTTCAAAACACACGATTTACGCCGAGTGTATAAGTATCAAATTTCAACGTTCTGCACACGTATATACGGATCCCAACAGCGAATCGTGCATAATGAAACTAGAGAAGGGCATTTATGACACGTCCGTATTAACACTAGTTTAACCACGTGGTCTCTAAAACCTATTCGGAACGTTTTTAATTCGTTTCAAAACACACGATTTACGCCGAGTGTATAAGTATCAAATTTCAACGTTCTGCACACGTATATACGGATCCCAACAGCGAATCGTGCATAATGAAACTAGAGAAGGGCATTTATGACACGTCCGTATTAACACTAATTTAACCACGTGGTCTCTAAAACCTATTCGGAACGTTTTTAATTCGTTTCAAAACACACGATTTACGCCGAGTGTATAAGTATCAAATTTCAACGTTCTGCACACGTATATACGGATCCCAACAGCGAATCGTGCATAATGAAACTAGAGAAGGGCGTTTATGACACGTCCGTATTAACACTAGTTTAACCACGTGGTCTCTAAAACCTATTCGGAACGTTTTTAATTCGTTTCAAAACACACGATTTACGCCGAGTGTATAAGTATCAAATTTCAACGTTCTGCACACGTATATACGGATCCCAACAGCGAATCGTGCATAATGAAACTAGAGAAGGGCATTTATGACACGTCCGTATTAACACTAGTTTAACCACGTGGTCTCTAAAACCTATTCGGAACGTTTTTAATTCGTTTCAAAACACACGATTTACGCCGAGTGTATAAGTATCAAATTTCAACGTTCTGCACACGTATATACCGATCCCAACAGCGAATCGTGCATAATGAAACTAGAGAAGGGCATTTATGACACGTCCGTATTAACACTAATTTAACCACGTGGTCTCTAAAACCTATTCGGAACGTTTTTAATTCGTTTCAAAACACACGATTTACGCCGAGTGTATAAGTATCAAATTTCAACGTTCTGCACACGTATATACGGATCCCAACAGCGAATCGTGCATAATGAAACTAGAGAAGGGCGTTTATGACACGTCCGTATTAACACTAGTTTAACCACGTGGTCTCTAAAACCTATTCGGAACGTTTTTAATTCGTTTCAAAACACACGATTTACGCCGAGTGTATAAGTATCAAATTTCAACGTTCTGCACACGTATATACGGATCCCAACAGCGAATCGTGCATAATGAAACTAGAGAAGGGCATTTATGACACGTCCGTATTAACACTAGTTTAACCACGTGGTCTCTAAAACCTATTCGGAACGTTTTTAATTCGTTTCAAAACACACGATTTACGCCGAGTGTATAAGTATCAAATTTCAACGTTCTGCACACGTATATACCGATCCCAACAGCGAATCGTGCATAATGAAACTAGAGAAGGGCATTTATGACACGTCCGTATTAACACTAATTTAACCACGTGGTCTCTAAAACCTATTCGGAACGTTTTTAATTCGTTTCAAAACACACGATTTACGCCGAGTGTATAAGTATCAAATTTCAACGTTCTGCACACGTATATACGGATCCCAACAGCGAATCGTGCATAATGAAACTAGAGAAGGGCGTTTATGACACGTCCGTATTAACACTAGTTTAACCACGTGGTCTCTAAAACCTATTCGGAACGTTTTTAATTCGTTTCAAAACACACGATTTACGCCGAGTGTATAAGTATCAAATTTCAACGTCCTGCACACGTATATACGGATCCCAACAGCGAATCGTGCATAATGAAACTAGAGAAGGGCATTTATGACACGTCCGTATTAACACTAGTTTAACCACGTGGTCTCTAAAACCTATTCGGAACGTTTTTAATTCGTTTCAAAACACACGATTTACGCCGAGTGTATAAGTATCAAATTTCAACGTTCTGCACACGTATATACCGATCCCAACAGCGAATCGTGCATAATGAAACTAGAGAAGGGCATTTATGACACGTCCGTATTAACACTAATTTAACCACGTGGTCTCTAAAACCTATTCGGAACGTTTTTAATTCGTTTCAAAACACACGATTTACGCCGAGTGTATAAGTATCAAATTTCAACGTTCTGCACACGTATATACGGATCCCAACAGCGAATCGTGCATAATGAAACTAGAGAAGGGCGTTTATGACACGTCCGTATTAACACTAGTTTAACCACGTGGTCTCTAAAACCTATTCGGAACGTTTTTAATTCGTTTCAAAACACACGATTTACGCCGAGTGTATAAGTATCAAATTTCAACGTTCTGCACACGTATATACGGATCCCAACAGCGAATCGTGCATAATGAAACTAGAGAAGGGCGTTTATGACACGTCCGTATTAACACTAGTTTAACCACGTGGTCTCTAAAACCTATTCGGAACGTTTTTAATTCGTTTCAAAACACACGATTTACGCCGAGTGTATAAGTATCAAATTTCAACGTTCTGCACACGTATATACGGATCCCAACAGCGAATCGTGCATAATGAAACTAGAGAAGGGCATTTATGACACGTCCGTATTAACACTAGTTTAACCACGTGGTCTCTAAAACCTATTCGGAACGTTTTTAATTCGTTTCAAAACACACGATTTACGCCGAGTGTATAAGTATCAAATTTCAACGTTCTGCACACGTATATACCGATCCCAACAGCGAATCGTGCATAATGAAACTAGAGAAGGGCATTTATGACACGTCCGTATTAACACTAATTTAACCACGTGGTCTCTAAAACCTATTCGGAACGTTTTTAATTCGTTTCAAAACACACGATTTACGCCGAGTGTATAAGTATCAAATTTCAACGTTCTGCACACGTAAATACGGATCCCAACAGCGAATCGTGCATAATGAAATAAGAGAAGGGCATTTATGACACGTCCGTATTAACACTAATTTAACCACGTGGTCTCTAAAACCTATTCGGAACGTTTTTAATTCGTTTCAAAACACACGATTTACGCCGAGTGTATAAGTATCAAATTTCAACGTTCTGCACACGTATATACGGATCCCAACAGCGAATCGTGCATAATGAAACTAGAGAAGGGCATTTATGACACGTCCGTATTAACACTAGTTTAACCACGTGGTCTTTAAAACCTATTCGGAACGTTTTTAATTTGTTTCAAAACACACGATTTACGCCGAGTGTATAAGTATCAAATTTCAACGTTCTGCACACGTATATACCGATCCCAACAGCGAATCGTGCATAATGAAACTAGAGAAGGGCATTTATGACACGTCCGTATTAACACTAATTTAACCACGTGGTCTCTAAAACCTATTCGGAACGTTTTTAATTCGTTTCAAAACACACGATTTACGCCGAGTGTATAAGTATCAAATTTCAACGTTCTGCACACGTAAATACGGATCCCAACAGCGAATCGTGCATGATGAAACAAGAGAAGGGCATTTATGAGACGTCCGTATTAACACTAATTTAACCACGTGGTCTCTAAAACCTATTCGGAACGTTTTTAATTCGTTTCAAAACACACGATTTACGCCGAGTGTATAAGTATCAAATTTCAACGTTCTGCACACGTATATACGGATCCCAACAGCGAATCGTGCATAATGAAACTAGAGAAGGGCATTTATGACACGTCCGTATTAACACTAGTTTAACCACGTGGTCTCTAAAACCTATTCGGAACGTTTTTAATTTGTTTCAAAACACACGATTTACGCCGAGTGTATAAGTATCAAATTTCAACGTTCTGCACACGTATATACGGATCCCAACAGCGAATCGTGCATAATGAAACTAGAGAAGGGCATTTATGACACGTCCGTATTAACACTAATTTAACCACGTGGTCTCTAAAACCTATTCGGAACGTTTTTAATTCGTTTCAAAACACACGATTTACGCCGAGTGTATAAGTATCAAATTTCAACGTTCTGCACACGTATATACGGATCCCAACAGCGAATCGTGCATAATGAAACTAGAGAAGGGCATTTATGACACGTCCGTATTAACACTAATTTAACCACGTGGTGTCTAAAACCTATTCGGAACGTTTTTAATTCGTTTCAAAACACACGATTTACAACTAGTGTATAAGTATCAAATTTCAACGTTCTGCACACGTAAATACGGATCCCAACAGTGAATCGTGCAAAATGAAACTAGAAAAGGGCGTTTATGACACGTGCTTATTAACACTAAATTAACCACGTGGTCTCTAAAACCTATTCGGGACGTTTTTAATTCGTTTCAAAACACACGATTTACGCCGAGTGTATAAGTATCAAATTTCAACGTTCTGCACACGTATATACGTATCCCAACAGCTAATCGTGCATAATGAAACTAGAGAAGGGCATTTATGACAAGTCCGTATTAACACTAGTTTAACCACATGGTCTCTAAAACCTATTCGGAACGTTTTTAATTCGTTTCAAAACACACGATTTACGCCGAGTGTATAAGTATCAAATTTCAACGTTCTGCACACGTATATACGGATCCCAACAGCGAATCGTGCATAATGAAACTAGAGAAGGGCATTTATGACACGTCCGTATTAACACTAGTTTAACCACGTGGTCTCTAAAACCTATTCGGAACGTTTTTAATTTGTTTCAAAACACACGATTTACGCCGAGTGTATAAGTATCAAATTTCAACGTTCTGCACACGTATATACGGATCCCAACAGCGAATCGTGCATAATGAAACTAGAGAAGGGCATTTATGACACGTCCGTATTAACACTAATTTAACCACGTGGTCTCTAAAACCTATTCGGAACGTTTTTAATTCGTTTCAAAACACACGATTTACGCCGAGTGTATAAGTATCAAATTTCAACGTTCTGCACACGTATATACGGATCCCAACAGCGAATCGTGCATAATGAAACTAGAGAAGGGCATTTATGACACGTCCGTATTAACACTAGTTTAACCACGTGGTCTCTTAAACCTATTCGGAACGTTTTTAATTCGTTTCAAAACACACGATTTACGCCGAGTGTATAAGTATCAAATTTCAACGTTCTGCACACGTAAATACGGACCCCAACAGCGAATCGTGCATAATGAAAATAGAGAAGGGCATTTATGACACGTCCGTATTAACACTAGTTTAACCACGTGGTCTCTAAAACCTATTCGGAACGTTTTTAATTCGTTTCAAAACACACGATTTACGCCGAGTGTATAAGTATCAAATTTCAACGTTCTGCACACGTATATACGGATCCCAACAGCGAATCGTGCATAATGAAACTAGAGAAGGGCATTTATGACACGTCCGTATTAACACTAATTTAACCACGTGGTGTCTAAAACCTATTCGGAACGTTTTTAATTTGTTTCAAAACACACGATTTACGCCGAGTGTATAAGTATCAAATTTCAACGTTCTGCACACGTATATACGGATCCCAACAGCGAATCGTGCATAATGAAACTAGAGAAGGGCGTTTATGACACGTCCGTATTAACACTAGTTTAACCACGTGGTCTCTAAAACCTATTCGGAACGTTTTTAATTCGTTTCAAAACACACGATTTACGCCGAGTGTATAAGTATCAAATTTCAACGTTCTGCACACGTATATACGGATCCCAACAGCGAATCGTGCATAATGAAACTAGAGAAGGGCATTTATGACACGTCCGTATTAACACTAATTTAACCACGTGGTCTCTAAAACCTATTCGGAACGTTTTTAATTCGTTTCAAAACACACGATTTACGCCGAGTGTATAAGTATCAAATTTCAACGTTCTGCACACGTATATACGGATCCCAACAGCGAATCGTGCATAATGAAACTAGAGAAGGGCATTCATGACACGTCCGTATTAACACTAATTTAACCACGTGGTCTCTAAAACCTATTAGGAACGTTTTTAATTCGTTTCAAAACACACGATTTACGCCGAGTGTATAAGTATCAAATTTAAACGTTCTGCAAACGTATATACGGATCCCAACAGCGAATCGTGCATAATGAAACTAGAGAAGGGCATTTATGACACGTCCGTATTAACACTAATTTAACCACGTGGTCTCTAAAACCTATTCGGAACGTTTTTAATTCGTTTCAAAACACACGATTTACGCCGAGTGTATAAGTATCAAATTTCAACGTTCTGCACACGTATATACGTATCCCAACAGCTAATCGTGCATAATGAAACTAGAGAAGGGCATTTATGACACGTCCGTATTAACACTAGTTTAACCACGTGGTCTCTAAAACCTATTCGGAACGTTTTTAATTCGTTTCAAAACACACGATTTACGCCGAGTGTATAAGTATCAAATTTCAACGTTCTGCACACGTATATACGGATCCCAACAGCGAATCGTGCATAATGAAACTAGAGAAGGGCATTTATGACACGTCCGTATTAACACTAGTTTAACCACGTGGTCTCTAAAACCTATTCGGAACGTTTTTAATTTGTTTCAAAACACACGATTTACGCCGAGTGTATAAGTATCAAATTTCAACGTTCTGCACACGTATATACGGATCCCAACAGCGAATCGTGCATAATGAAACTAGAGAAGGGCGTTTATGACACGTCCGTATTAACACTAGTTTAACCACGTGGTCTCTAAAACCTATTCGGAACGTTTTTAATTCGTTTCAAAACACACGATTTACGCCGAGTGTATAAGTATCAAATTTCAACGTTCTGCACACGTATATACGGATCCCAACAGCGAATCGTGCATAATGAAACTAGAGAAGGGCATTTATGACACGTACGTATTAACACTAATTTAACCACGTGGTCTCTAAAACCTATTCGGAACGTTTTTAATTCGTTTCAAAACACACGATTTACGCCGAGTGTATAAGTATCAAATTTCAACGTTCTGCACACGTATATACGGATCCCAACAGCGAATCGTGCATAATGAAACTAGAGAAGGGCATTTATGATGCGTCCGTATTAACACTAATTTAACCACGTGGTCTCTAAAACCTATTAGGAACGTTTTTAATTCGTTTCAAAACACACGATTTACGCCGAGTGTATAAGTATCAAATTTCAACGTTCTGCAAACGTATATACGGATCCCAACAGCGAATCGTGCATAATGAAACTAGAGAAGGGCATTTATGACACGTCCGTATTAACACTAATTTAACCACGTGGTCTCTAAAACCTATTCGGAACGTTTTTAATTCGTTTCAAAACACACGATTTACGCCGAGTGTATAAGTATCAAATTTCAACGTTCTGCACACGTATATACGTATCCCAACAGCTAATCGTGCATAATGAAACTAGAGAAGGGCATTTATGACACGTCCGTATTAACACTAGTTTAACCACGTGGTCTCTAAAACCTATTCGGAACGTTTTTAATTCGTTTCAAAACACACGATTTACGCCGAGTGTATAAGTATCAAATTTCAACGTTCTGCACACGTATATACGGATCCCAACAGCGAATCGTGCATAATGAAACTAGAGAAGGGCATTTATGACACGTCCGTATTAACACCAATTTAACCACGTGGTCTCTAAAACCTATTCGGAACGTTTTTAATTCGTTTCAAAACACACGATTTACGCCGAGTGTATAAGTATCAAATTTCAACGTTCTGCACACGTATATACGGATCCCAACAGCGAATCGTGCATAATGAAACAAGAGAAGGGCATTTAAGACACGTCCGTATTAAAACTAATTTAACCACGTGGTCTCTAAAACCTATTCGGAACGTTTTTAATTCGTTTCAAAACACACGATTTACGCCGAGTGTATAAGTATCAAATTTCAACGTTCTGCACACGTATATACGGATCCCAACAGCGAATCGTGCATAATGAAACTAGAGAAGGGCATTTATGACACGTACGTATTAACACTAGTTTAACCACGTGGTCTCTTAAACCTATTCGGAACGTTTTTAATTCGTTTAAAAACACACGATTTACGCCGAGTGTATAAGTATCAAATTTCAACGTTCTGCACACGTATATACGGATCCCAACAGCGAATCGTGCATAATTAAACTAGAGAAGGGCATTTATGACACGTCCGTATTAACACTAGTTTAACCACGTGGTCTCTAAAACCTATTCGGAACGTTTTTAATTCGTTTCAAAACACACGATTTACGCCGAGTGTATAAGTATCAAATTTCAACGTTCTGCACACGTATATACGGATCCCAACAGCGAATCGTGCATAATGAAACTAGAGAAGGGCATTTATGACACGTACGTATTAACACTAATTTAACCATGTGGTCTCTAAAACCTATTCGGAACGTTTTTAATTCGTTTCAAAACACACGATTTACGCCGAGTGTATAAGTATCAAATTTCAACGTTCTGCACACGTATATACGGATCCCAACAGCGAATCGTGCATAATGAAACTAGAGAAGGGCATTTATGACACGTCCGTATTAACACTAGTTTAACCACGTGGTCTCTTAAACCTATTCGGAACGTTTTTAATTCGTTTCAAAACACACGATTTACGCCGAGTGTATAAGTATCAAATTTCAACGTTCTGCACACGTATATACGGATCCCAACAGCGAATCGTGCATAATGAAACTAGAGAAGGGCATTTATGACACGTCCGTATTAACACTAGTTTAACCACGTGGTCTCTAAAACCTATTCGGAACGTTTTTAATTCGTTTCAAAACACACGATTTACGCCGAGTGTATAAGTATCAAATTTCAACGTTCTGCACACGTATATACGGATCCCAACAGCGAATCGTGCATAATGAAACTAGAGAAGGGCATTTATGACACGTCCGTATTAACACTAATTTAACCACGTGGTCTCTAAAACCTATTCGGAACGTTTTTAATTCGTTTCAAAACACACGATTTACGCCGATTGTATAAGTATCAAATTTCAACGTTCTGCACACGTATATACGGATCCCAACAGCGAATCGTGCATAATGAAACTAGAGAAGGGCATTTATGACACGTCCGTATTAACACTAATTTAACCACGTGGTTTCTAAAACCTATTAGGAACGTTTTTAATTCGTTTCAAAACACACGATTTACGCCGAGTGTATAAGTATCAAATTTCAACGTTCTGCAAACGTATATACGGATCCCAACAGCGAATCGTGCATAATGAAACTAGAGAAGGGCATTTATGACACGTCCGTATTAACACTAATTTAACCACGTGGTCTCTAAAACCTATTCGGAACGTTTTTAATTCGTTTCAAAACACACGATTTACGATAAGTGTATAAGTATCAAATTTCAACGTTCTGCACACGTATATACGGATCCCAACAGCGAATCGTGCATAATGAAACTAGAGAAGGGCGTTTATGACACGTGCTTATTAACACTAAATTAACCACGTGGTCTCTAAAACCTATTCGGGACGTTTTTAATTCGTTTCAAAACACACGATTTACGCCGAGTGTATAAGTATCAAATTTCAACGTTCTGCACACGTATATACTTATCCCAACAGCGAATCGTGCATAATGAAACTAGAGAAGGGCATTTATGACACGTCCGTATTAACACTAGTTTAACCACGTGGTCTCTTAAACCTATTCGGAACATTTTTAATTCGTTTCAAAACACACGATTTACGCCGAGTGTATAAGTATCAAATTTCAACGTTCTGCACACGTATATACGGATCCCAACAGCGAATCGTGCATAATGAAACTAGAGAAGGGCATTTATGACACGTCCGTATTAACACTAGTTTAACCACGTGGTCTCTAAAACCTATTCGGAACGTTTTTAATTCGTTTCAAAACACAAGATTTACGCCGAGTGTATAAGTATCAAATTTCAACGTTCTGCACACGTATATACGGATCCCAACAGCGAATCGTGCATAATGAAACTAGAGAAGGGCATTTATGACACGTCCGTATTAACACTAATTTAACCACGTGGTTTCTAAAACCTATTAGGAACGTTTTTAATTCGTTTCAAAACACACGATTTACGCCGAGTGTATAAGTATCAAATTTCAACGTTCTGCAAACGTATATACGGATCCCAACAGCGAATCGTGCATAATGAAACTAGAGAAGGGCATTTATGACACGTCCGTATTAACACTAATTTAACCACGTGGTCTCTAAAACCTATTCAGAACTTTTTTAATTCGTTTCAAAACACACGATTTACGCCGAGTGTATAAGTATCAAATTTCAACGTTCTGCACACGTATATACGGATCCCAACAGCGAATCGTGCATAATGAAACTAGAGAAGGGCATTTATGACACGTCCGTATTAACACTAGTTTAACCACGTGGTCATTAAAACCTATTCGGAACGTTTTTAATTCGTTTCAAAACACATGATTTACGCCGAGTGTATAAGTATCAAATTTCAACGTTCTGCACACGTATATACGGATCCCAACAGCGAATCGTGCATAATGAAACTAGAGAAGGGCATTTATGACACGTCCGTATTAACACTAATTTAACCACGTGGTCTCTAAAACCTATTCGGAACGTTTTTAATTCGTTTCAAAACACACGATTTACGCCGAGTGTATAAGTATCAAATTTCAACGTTCTGCACACGTATATACGGATCCCAACAGCGAATCGTGCATAATGAAACTAGAGAAGGGCATTTATGACACGTCCGTATTAACACTAATTTAACCACGTGGTCTCTAAAACCTATTCGGAACGTTTTTAATTCGTTTCAAAACACACGATTTACAACTAGTGTATAAGTATCAAATTTCAACGTTCTGCACACGTATATACGTATCCCAACAGCTAATCGGGCATAATGAAACTAGAGAAGGGCATTTATGACACGTCCGTATTAACACTAGTTTAACCACGTGGTCTCTTAAACCTATTCGGAACGTTTTTAATTCGTTTCAAAACACACGATTTACGCCGAGTGTATAAGTATCAAATTTCAACGTTCTGCACACGTATATACGGATCCCAACAGCGAATCGTGCATAATGAAACTAGAGAAGGGCATTTATGACACGTCCGTATTAACACCAATTTAACCACGTGGTCTCTAAAACCTATTCGGAACGTTTTTAATTCGTTTCAAAACACACGATTTACGCCGAGTGTATAAGTATCAAATTTCAACGTTCTGCACACGTATATACGGATCCCAACAGCGAATCGTGCATAATGAAACAAGAGAAGGGCATTTATGACACGTCCGTATTAAAACTAATTTAACCACGTGGTCTCTAAAACCTATTCGGAACGTTTTTAATTCGTTTCAAAACACACGATTTACGCCGAGTGTATAAGTATCAAATTTCAACGTTCTGCACACGTATATACGGATCCCAACAGCGAATCGTGCATAATGAAACTAGAGAAGGGCATTTATGACACGTCCGTATTAACACTAGTTTAACCACGTGGTCTCTTAAACCTATTCGGAACGTTTTTAATTCGTTTAAAAACACACGATTTACGCCGAGTGTATAAGTATCAAATTTCAACGTTCTGCACACGTATATACGGATCCCAACAGCGAATCGTGCATAATGAAACTAGAGAAGGGCATTTATGACACGTCCGTATTAACACTAGTTTAACCACGTGGTCTCTAAAACCTATTCGGAACGTTTTTAATTCGTTTCAAAACACACGATTTACGCCGAGTGTATAAGTATCAAATTTCAACGTTCTGCACACGTATATACGGATCCCAACAGCGAATCGTGCATAATGAAACTAGAGAAGGGCATTTATGACACGTACGTATTAACACTAATTTAACCATGTGGTCTCTAAAACCTATTCGGAACGTTTTTAATTCGTTTCAAAACACACGATTTACGCCGAGTGTATAAGTATCAAATTTCAACGTTCTGCACACGTATATACGGATCCCAACAGCGAATCGTGCATAATGAAACTAGAGAAGGGCATTTATGACACGTCCGTATTAACACTAGTTTAACCACGTGGTCTCTTAAACCTATTCGGAACGTTTTTAATTCGTTTCAAAACACACGATTTACGCCGAGTGTATAAGTATCAAATTTCAACGTTCTGCACACGTATATACGGATCCCAACAGCGAATCGTGCATAATGAAACTAGAGAAGGGCATTTATGACACGTCCGTATTAACACTAGTTTAACCACGTGGTCTCTAAAACCTATTCGGAACGTTTTTAATTCGTTTCAAAACACACGATTTACGCCGAGTGTATAAGTATCAAATTTCAACGTTCTGCACACGTATATACGGATCCCAACAGCGAATCGTGCATAATGAAACTAGAGAAGGGCATTTATGACACGTCCGTATTAACACTAATTTAACCACGTGGTCTCTAAAACCTATTCGGAACGTTTTTAATTCGTTTCAAAACACACGATTTACGCCGATTGTATAAGTATCAAATTTCAACGTTCTGCACACGTATATACGGATCCCAACAGCAAATCGTGCATAATGAAACTAGAGAAGGGCATTTATGACACGTCCGTATTAACACTAATTTAACCACGTGGTTTCTAAAACCTATTAGGAACGTTTTTAATTCGTTTCAAAACACACGATTTACGCCGAGTGTATAAGTATCAAATTTCAACGTTCTGCAAACGTATATACGGATCCCAACAGCGAATCGTGCATAATGAAACTAGAGAAGGGCATTTATGACACGTCCGTATTAACACTAATTTAACCACGTGGTCTCTAAAACCTATTCGGAACGTTTTTAATTCGTTTCAAAACACACGATTTACGCCAAGTGTATAAGTATCAAATTTCAACGTTCTGCACACGTATATACGGATCCCAACAGCGAATCGTGCATAATGAAACTAGAGAAGGGCGTTTATGACACGTGCTTATTAACACTAAATTAACCACGTGGTCTCTAAAACCTATTCGGGACGTTTTTAATTCGTTTCAAAACACACGATTTACGCCGAGTGTATAAGTATCAAATTTCAACGTTCTGCACACGTATATACGGATCCCAACAGCGAATCGTGCATAATGAAACTAGAGAAGGGCATTTATGACACGTCCGTATTAACACTAGTTTAACCACGTGGTCTCTTAAACCTATTCGGAACGTTTTTAATTCGTTTCAAAACCCACGATTTACGCCGAGTGTATAAGTATCAAATTTCAACGTTCTGCACACGTATATACGGATCCCAACAGCGAATCGTGCATAATGAAACTAGAGAAGGGCATTTATGACACGTCCGTATTAACACTAGTTTAACCACGTGGTCTCTAAAACCTATTCGGAACGTTTTTAATTCGTTTCAAAACACACGATTTACGCCGAGTGTATAAGTATCAAATTTCAACGTTCTGCACACGTATATACGGATCCCAACAGCGAATCGTGCATAATGAAACTAGAGAAGGGCATTTATGACACGTCCGTATTAACACTAATTTAACCACGTGGTCTCTAAAACCTATTCGGAACGTTTTTAATTCGTTTCAAAACACACGATTTACGCCGATTGTATAAGTATCAAATTTCAACGTTCTGCACACGTATATACGGATCCCAACAGCGAATCGTGCATAATGAAACTAGAGAAGGGCATTTATGACACGTCCGTATTAACACTAATTTAACCACGTGGTTTCTAAAACATATTAGGAACGTTTTTAATTCGTTTCAAAACACACGATTTACGCCGAGTGTATAAGTATCAAATTTCAACGTTCTGCAAACGTATATACGGATCCCAACAGCGAATCGTGCATAATGAAACTAGAGAAGGGCATTTATGACACGTCCGTATTAACACTAATTTAACCACGTGGTCTCTAAAACCTATTCGGAACGTTTTTAATTCGTTTCAAAACACACGATTTACGCCAAGTGTATAAGTATCAAATTTCAACGTTCTGCACACGTATATACGGATCCCAACAGCGAATCGTGCATAATGAAACTAGAGAAGGGCGTTTATGACACGTGCTTATTAACACTAAATTAACCACGTGGTCTCTAAAACCTATTCGGGACGTTTTTAATTCGTTTCAAAACACACGATTTACGCCGAGTGTATAAGTATCAAATTTCAACGTTCTGCACACGTATATACGGATCCCAACAGCGAATCGTGCATAATGAAACTAGAGAAGGGCATTTATGACACGTCCGTATTAACACTAGTTTAACCACGTGGTCTCTTAAACCTATTCGGAACGTTTTTAATTCGTTTCAAAACACACGATTTACGCCGAGTGTATAAGTATCAAATTTCAACGTTCTGCACACGTATATACGGATCCCAACAGCGAATCGTGCATAATGAAACTAGAGAAGGGCATTTATGACACGTCCGTATTAACACTAGTTTAACCACGTGGTCTCTAAAACCTATTCGGAACGTTTTTAATTCGTTTCAAAACACACGATTTACGCCGAGTGTATAAGTATCAAATTTCAACGTTCTGCACACGTATATACGGATCCCAACAGCGAATCGTGCATAATGAAACTAGAGAAGGGCATTTATGACACGTCCGTATTAACACTAATTTAACCACGTGGTCTCTAAAACCTATTCGGAACGTTTTTAATTCGTTTCAAAACACACGATTTACGCCGAGTGTATAAGTATCAAATTTCAACGTTCTGCACACGTATATACGGATCCCAACAGCGAATCGTGCATAATGAAACTAGAGAAGGGCATTTATGACACGTCCGTATTAACACTAATTTAACCACGTGGTTTCTAAAACCTATTAGGAACGTTTTTAATTCGTTTCAAAACACACGATTTACGCCGAGTGTATAAGTATCAAATTTCAACGTTCTGCAAACGTATATACGGATCCCAACAGCGAATCGTGCATAATGAAACTAGAGAAGGGCATTTATGACACGTCCGTATTAACACTAATTTAACCACGTGGTCTCTAAAACCTATTCAGAACTTTTTTAATTCGTTTCAAAACACACGATTTACGCCGAGTGTATAAGTATCAAATTTCAACGTTCTGCACACGTATATACGGATCCCAACAGCGAATCGTGCATAATGAAACTAGAGAAGGGCATTTATGACACGTCCGTATTAACACTAATTTAACCACGTGGTTTCTAAAACCTATTAGGAACGTTTTTAATTCGTTTCAAAACACACGATTTACGCCGAGTGTATAAGTATCAAATTTCAACGTTCTGCAAACGTATATACGGATCCCAACAGCGAATCGTGCATAATGAAACTAGAGAAGGGCATTTATGACACGTCCGTATTAACACTAATTTAACCACGTGGTCTCTAAAACCTATTCGGAACGTTTTTAATTCGTTTCAAAACACACGATTTACGCCAAGTGTATAAGTATCAAATTTCAACGTTCTGCACACGTATATACGGATCCCAACAGCGAATCGTGCATAATGAAACTAGAGAAGGGCGTTTATGACACGTGCTTATTAACACTAAATTAACCACGTGGTCTCTAAAACCTATTCGGGACGTTTTTAATTCGTTTCAAAACACACGATTTACGCCGAGTGTATAAGTATCAAATTTCAACGTTCTGCACACGTATATACGGATCCCAACAGCGAATCGTGCATAATGAAACTAGAGAAGGGCATTTATGACACGTCCGTATTAACACTAGTTTAACCACGTGGTCATTAAAACCTATTCGGAACGTTTTTAATTCGTTTCAAAACACACGATTTACGCCGAGTGTATAAGTATCAAATTTCAACGTTCTGCACACGTATATACGGATCCCAACAGCGAATCGTGCATAATGAAACTAGAGAAGGGCATTTATGACACGTCCGTATTAACACTAATTTAACCACGTGGTTTCTAAAACCTATTAGGAACGTTTTTAATTCGTTTCAAAACACACGATTTACGCCGAGTGTATAAGTATCAAATTTCAACGTTCTGCAAACGTATATACGGATCCCAACAGCGAATCGTGCATAATGAAACTAGAGAAGGGCATTTATGACACGTCCGTATTAACACTAATTTAACCACGTGGTCTCTAAAACCTATTCGGAACATTTTTAATTCGTTTCAAAACACACGATTTACGCCAAGTGTATAAGTATCAAATTTCAACGTTCTGCACACGTATATACGGATCCCAACAGCGAATCGTGCATAATGAAACTAGAGAAGGGCGTTTATGACACGTGCTTATTAACACTAAATTAACCACGTGGTCTCTAAAACCTATTCGGGACGTTTTTAATTCGTTTCAAAACACACGATTTACGCCGAGTGTATAAGTATCAAATTTCAACGTTCTGCAAACGTATATACGGATCCCAACAGCGAATCGTGCATAATGAAACTAGAGAAGGGCATTTATGACACGTCCGTATTAACACTAATTTAACCACGTGGTCTCTAAAACCTATTCAGAACTTTTTTAATTCGTTTCAAAACACACGATTTACGCCGAGTGTATAAGTATCAAATTTCAACGTTCTGCACACGTATATACGGATCCCAACAGCGAATCGTGCATAATGAAACTAGAGAAGGGCATTTATGACACGTCCGTATTAACACTAGTTTAACCACGTGGTCATTAAAACCTATTCGGAACGTTTTTAATTCGTTTCAAAACACACGATTTACGCCGAGTGTATAAGTATCAAATTTCAACGTTCTGCACACGTATATACGGATCCCAACAGCGAATCGTGCATAATGAAACTAGAGAAGGGCATTTATGACACGTCCGTATTAACACTAATTTAACCACGTGGTTTCTAAAACCTATTAGGAACGTTTTTAATTCGTTTCAAAACACACGATTTACGCCGAGTGTATAAGTATCAAATTTCAACGTTCTGCAAACGTATATACGGATCCCAACAGCGAATCGTGCATAATGAAACTAGAGAAGGGCATTTATGACACGTCCGTATTAACACTAATTTAACCACGTGGTCTCTAAAACCTATTCGGAACGTTTTTAATTCGTTTCAAAACACACGATTTACGCCAAGTGTATAAGTATCAAATTTCAACGTTCTGCACACGTATATACGGATCCCAACAGCGAATCGTGCATAATGAAACTAGAGAAGGGCGTTTATGACACGTGCTTATTAACACTAAATTAACCACGTGGTCTCTAAAACCTATTCGGGACGTTTTTAATTCGTTTCAAAACACACGATTTACGCCGAGTGTATAAGTATCAAATTTCAACGTTCTGCACACGTATATACGGATCCCAACAGCGAATCGTGCATAATGAAACTAGAGAAGGGCATTTATGACACGTCCGTATTAACACTAGTTTAACCACGTGGTCTCTTAAACCTATTCGGAACGTTTTTAATTCGTTTCAAAACACACGATTTACGCCGAGTGTATAAGTATCAAATTTCAACGTTCTGCACACGTATATACGGATCCCAACAGCGAATCGTGCATAATGAAACTAGAGAAGGGCATTTATGACACGTCCGTATTAACACTAGTTTAACCACGTGGTCTCTAAAACCTATTCGGAACGTTTTTAATTCGTTTCAAAACACACGATTTACGCCGAGTGTATAAGTATCAAATTTCAACGTTCTGCACACGTATATACGGATCCCAACAGCGAATCGTGCATAATGAAACTAGAGAAGGGCATTTATGACACGTCCGTATTAACACTAATTTAACCACGTGGTCTCTAAAACCTATTCGGAACGTTTTTAATTCGTTTCAAAACACACGATTTACGCCGAGTGTATAAGTATCAAATTTCAACGTTCTGCACACGTATATACGGATCCCAACAGCGAATCGTGCATAATGAAACTAGAGAAGGGCATTTATGACACGTCCGTATTAACACTAATTTAACCACGTGGTTTCTAAAACCTATTAGGAACGTTTTTAATTCGTTTCAAAACACACGATTTACGCCGAGTGTATAAGTATCAAATTTCAACGTTCTGCAAACGTATATACGGATCCCAACAGCGAATCGTGCATAATGAAACTAGAGAAGGGCATTTATGACACGTCCGTATTAACACTAATTTAACCACGTGGTCTCTAAAACCTATTCAGAACTTTTTTAATTCGTTTCAAAACACACGATTTACGCCGAGTGTATAAGTATCAAATTTCAACGTTCTGCACACGTATAT
This sequence comes from Leiobunum rupestre, assembly GCF_980474605.1. Classification (NCBI taxonomy): domain Eukaryota; kingdom Metazoa; phylum Arthropoda; class Arachnida; order Opiliones; family Sclerosomatidae; genus Leiobunum; species Leiobunum rupestre. The sequence goes on along the minus strand of NC_143385.1, from coordinate 54,213,784 downwards.
ACGGATCCCAACAGCGAATCGTGCATAATGAAACTAGAGAAGGGCATTTATGACACGTCCGTATTAACACTAGTTTAACCACGTGGTCTCTAAAACCTATTCGGAACGTTTTTAATTCGTTTCAAAACACACGATTTACGCCGAGTGTATAAGTATCAAATTTCAACGTTCTGCACACGTATATACGGATCCCAACAGCGAATCGTGCATAATGAAACTAGAGAAGGGCATTTATGACACGTCCGTATTAACACTAATTTAACCACGTGGTCTCTAAAACCTATTCGGAACGTTTTTAATTCGTTTCAAAACACACGATTTACGCCGAGTGTATAAGTATCAAATTTCAACGTTCTGCACACGTATATACGGATCCCAACAGCGAATCGTGCATAATGAAACTAGAGAAGGGCATTTATGACACGTCCGTATTAACACTAATTTAACCACGTGGTTTCTAAAACCTATTAGGAACGTTTTTAATTCGTTTCAAAACACACGATTTACGCCGAGTGTATAAGTATCAAATTTCAACGTTCTGCAAACGTATATACGGATCCCAACAGCGAATCGTGCATAATGAAACTAGAGAAGGGCATTTATGACACGTCCGTATTAACACTAATTTAACCACGTGGTCTCTAAAACCTATTCAGAACTTTTTTAATTCGTTTCAAAACACACGATTTACGCCGAGTGTATAAGTATCAAATTTCAACGTTCTGCACACTTATATACGGGTCCCAACAGCGAATCGTGCATAATGAAACTAGAGAAGGGCATTTATGACACGTCCGTATTAACACTAGTTTAACCACGTGGTCATTAAAACCTATTCGGAACGTTTTTAATTCGTTTCAAAACACACGATTTACGCCGAGTGTATAAGTATCAAATTTCAACGTTCTGCACACGTATATACGGATCCCAACAGCGAATCGTGCATAATGAAACTAGAGAAGGGCATTTATGACACGTCCGTATTAACACTAATTTAACCACGTGGTCTCTAAAACCTATTATGAACGTTTTTAATTCGTTTCAAAACACACGATTTACGCCGAGTGTATAAGTAACAAATTTCAACGTTCTGCACACGTATATACGGATCCCAACAGCGAATCGTGCATAATGAAACAAGAGAAGGGCATTTATGACACGTCCGTATTAACACTAATTTAACCACGTGGTCTCTAAAACCTATTCGGAACGTTTTTAATTCGTTTCAAAACACACGATTTACGCCGAGTGTATAAGTATCAAATTTCAACGTTCTGCACACGTATATACGGATCCCAACAGCGAATCGTGCATAATGAAACTAGAGAAGGGCATTTATGACACGTCCGTATTAACACTAATTTAACCACGTGGTCTCTAAAACCTATTCGGAACGTTTTTAATTCGTTTCAAAACACACGATTTACAACTAGTGTATAAGTATCAAATTTCAACGTTCTGCACACGTATATACGTATCCCAACAGCTAATCGGGCATAATGAAACTAGAGAAGGGCATTTATGACACGTCCGTATTAACACTAGTTTAACCACGTGGTCTCTTAAACCTATTCGGAACGTTTTTAATTCGTTTCAAAACACACGATTTACGCCGAGTGTATAAGTATCAAATTTCAACGTTCTGCACACGTATATACGGATCCCAACAGCGAATCGTGCATAATGAAACTAGAGAAGGGCATTTATGACACGTCCGTATTAACACCAATTTAACCACGTGGTCTCTAAAACCTATTCGGAACGTTTTTAATTCGTTTCAAAACACACGATTTACGCCGAGTGTATAAGTATCAAATTTCAACGTTCTGCACACGTATATACGGATCCCAACAGCGAATCGTGCATAATGAAACAAGAGAAGGGCATTTATGACACGTCCGTATTAAAACTAATTTAACCACGTGGTCTCTAAAACCTATTCGGAACGTTTTTAATTCGTTTCAAAACACACGATTTACGCCGAGTGTATAAGTATCAAATTTCAACGTTCTGCACACGTATATACGGATCCCAACAGCGAATCGTGCATAATGAAACTAGAGAAGGGCATTTATGACACGTCCGTATTAACACTAGTTTAACCACGTGGTCTCTTAAACCTATTCGGAACGTTTTTAATTCGTTTAAAAACACACGATTTACGCCGAGTGTATAAGTATCAAATTTCAACGTTCTGCACACGTATATACGGATCCCAACAGCGAATCGTGCATAATGAAACTAGAGAAGGGCATTTATGACACGTACGTATTCACACTAATTTAACCATGTGGTCTCTAAAACCTATTCGGAACGTTTTTAATTCGTTTCAAAACACACGATTTACGCCGAGTGTATAAGTATCAAATTTCAACGTTCTGCACACGTATATACGGATCCCAACAGCGAATCGTGCATAATGAAACTAGAGAAGGGCATTTATGACACGTCCGTATTAACACTAGTTTAACCACGTGGTCTCTTAAACCTATTCGGAACGTTTTTAATTCGTTTCAAAACACACGATTTACGCCGAGTGTATAAGTATCAAATTTCAACGTTCTGCACACGTATATACGGATCCCAACAGCGAATCGTGCATAATGAAACTAGAGAAGGGCATTTATGACACGTCCGTATTAACACTAGTTTAACCACGTGGTCTCTAAAACCTATTCGGAACGTTTTTAATTCGTTTCAAAACACACGATTTACGCCGAGTGTATAAGTATCAAATTTCAACGTTCTGCACACGTATATACGGATCCCAACAGCGAATCGTGCATAATGAAACTAGAGAAGGGCATTTATGACACGTCCGTATTAACACTAATTTAACCACGTGGTCTCTAAAACCTATTCGGAACGTTTTTAATTCGTTTCAAAACACACGATTTACGCCGATTGTATAAGTATCAAATTTCAACGTTCTGCACACGTATATACGGATCCCAACAGCGAATCGTGCATAATGAAACTAGAGAAGGGCATTTATGACACGTCCGTATTAACACTAATTTAACCACGTGGTTTCTAAAACCTATTAGGAACGTTTTTAATTCGTTTCAAAACACACGATTTACGCCGAGTGTATAAGTATCAAATTTCAACGTTCTGCACACGTATATACGGATCCCAACAGCGAATCGTGCATAATGAAACTAGAGAAGGGCATTTATGACACGTCCGTATTAACACTAGTTTAACCACGTGGTCTCTTAAACCTATTCGGAACGTTTTTAATTCGTTTCAAAACACACGATTTACGCCGAGTGTATAAGTATCAAATTTCAACGTTCTGCACACGTATATACGGATCCCAACAGCGAATCGTGCATAATGAAACTAGAGAAGGGCATTTATGACACGTCCGTATTAACACTAGTTTAACCACGTGGTCTCTAAAACCTATTCGGAACGTTTTTAATTCGTTTCAAAACACACGATTTACGCCGAGTGTATAAGTATCAAATTTCAACGTTCTGCACACGTATATACGGATCCCAACAGCGAATCGTGCATAATGAAACTAGAGAAGGGCATTTATGACACGTCCGTATTAACACTAATTTAACCACGTGGTCTCTAAAACCTATTCGGAACGTTTTTAATTCGTTTCAAAACACACGATTTACGCCGATTGTATAAGTATCAAATTTCAACGTTCTGCACACGTATATACGGATCCCAACAGCGAATCGTGCATAATGAAACTAGAGAAGGGCATTTATGACACGTCCGTATTAACACTAATTTAACCACGTGGTTTCTAAAACCTATTAGGAACGTTTTTAATTCGTTTCAAAACACACGATTTACGCCGAGTGTATAAGTATCAAATTTCAACGTTCTGCACACGTATATACGGATCCCAACAGCGAATCGTGCATAATGAAACTAGAGAAGGGCATTTATGACACGTCCGTATTAACACTAGTTTAACCACGTGGTCTCTTAAACCTATTCGGAACGTTTTTAATTCGTTTCAAAACACACGATTTACGCCGAGTGTATAAGTATCAAATTTCAACGTTCTGCACACGTATATACGGATCCCAACAGCGAATCGTGCATAATGAAACTAGAGAAGGGCATTTATGACACGTCCGTATTAACACTAGTTTAACCACGTGGTCTCTAAAACCTATTCGGAACGTTTTTAATTCGTTTCAAAACACACGATTTACGCCGAGTGTATAAGTATCAAATTTCAACGTTCTGCACACGTATATACGGATCCCAACAGCGAATCGTGCATAATGAAACTAGAGAAGGGCATTTATGACACGTCCGTATTAACACTAATTTAACCACGTGGTCTCTAAAACCTATTCGGAACGTTTTTAATTCGTTTCAAAACACACGATTTACGCCGATTGTATAAGTATCAAATTTCAACGTTCTGCACACGTATATACGGATCCCAACAGCGAATCGTGCATAATGAAACTAGAGAAGGGCATTTATGACACGTCCGTATTAACACTAATTTAACCACGTGGTTTCTAAAACCTATTAGGAACGTTTTTAATTCGTTTCAAAACACACGATTTACGCCGAGTGTATAAGTATCAAATTTCAACGTTCTGCAAACGTATATACGGATCCCAACAGCGAATCGTGCATAATGAAACTAGAGAAGGGCATTTATGACACGTCCGTATTAACACTAATTTAACCACGTGGTCTCTAAAACCTATTCGGAACGTTTTTAATTCGTTTCAAAACACACGATTTACGCCAAGTGTATAAGTATCAAATTTCAACGTTCTGCACACGTATATACGGATCCCAACAGCGAATCGTGCATAATGAAACTAGAGAAGGGCGTTTATGACACGTGCTTATTAACACTAAATTAACCACGTGGTCTCTAAAACCTATTCGGGACGTTTTTAATTCGTTTCAAAACACACGATTTACGCCGAGTGTATAAGTATCAAATTTCAACGTTCTGCACACGTATATACGGATCCCAACAGCGAATCGTGCATAATGAAACTAGAGAAGGGCATTTATGACACGTCCGTATTAACACTAGTTTAACCACGTGGTCTCTTAAACCTATTCGGAACGTTTTTAATTCGTTTCAAAACACACGATTTACGCCGAGTGTATAAGTATCAAATTTCAACGTTCTGCACACGTATATACGGATCCCAACAGCGAATCGTGCATAATGAAACTAGAGAAGGGCATTTATGACACGTCCGTATTAACACTAGTTTAACCACGTGGTCTCTAAAACCTATTCGGAACGTTTTTAATTCGTTTCAAAACACACGATTTACGCCGAGTGTATAAGTATCAAATTTCAACGTTCTGCACACGTATATACGGATCCCAACAGCGAATCGTGCATAATGAAACTAGAGAAGGGCATTTATGACACGTCCGTATTAACACTAATTTAACCACGTGGTCTCTAAAACCTATTCGGAACGTTTTTAATTCGTTTCAAAACACACGATTTACGCCGATTGTATAAGTATCAAATTTCAACGTTCTGCACACGTATATACGGATCCCAACAGCGAATCGTGCATAATGAAACTAGAGAAGGGCATTTATGACACGTCCGTATTAACACTAATTTAACCACGTGGTTTCTAAAACCTATTAGGAACGTTTTTAATTCGTTTCAAAACACACGATTTACGCCGAGTGTATAAGTATCAAATTTCAACGTTCTGCAAACGTATATACGGATCCCAACAGCGAATCGTGCATAATGAAACTAGAGAAGGGCATTTATGACACGTCCGTATTAACACTAATTTAACCACGTGGTCTCTAAAACCTATTCGGAACGTTTTTAATTCGTTTCAAAACACACGATTTACGCCAAGTGTATAAGTATCAAATTTCAACGTTCTGCACACGTATATACGGATCCCAACAGCGAATCGTGCATAATGAAACTAGAGAAGGGCGTTTATGACACGTGCTTATTAACACTAAATTAACCACGTGGTCTCTAAAACCTATTCGGGACGTTTTTAATTCGTTTCAAAACACACGATTTACGCCGAGTGTATAAGTATCAAATTTCAACGTTCTGCACACGTATATACGGATCCCAACAGCGAATCGTGCATAATGAAACTAGAGAAGGGCATTTATGACACGTCCGTATTAACACTAGTTTAACCACGTGGTCTCTTAAACCTATTCGGAACGTTTTTAATTCGTTTCAAAACACACGATTTACGCCGAGTGTATAATTATCAAATTTCAACGTTCTGCACACGTATATACGGATCCCAACAGCGAATCGTGCATAATGAAACTAGAGAAGGGCATTTATGACACGTCCGTATTAACACTAGTTTAACCACGTGGTCTCTAAAACCTATTCGGAACGTTTTTAATTCGTTTCAAAACACACGATTTACGCCGAGTGTATAAGTATCAAATTTCAACGTTCTGCACACGTATATACGGATCCCAACAGCGAATCGTGCATAATGAAACTAGAGAAGGGCATTTATGACACGTCCGTATTAACACTAATTTAACCACGTGGTCTCTAAAACCTATTCGGAACGTTTTTAATTCGTTTCAAAACACACGATTTACGCCGAGTGTATAAGTATCAAATTTCAACGTTCTGCACACGTATATACGGATCCCAACAGCGAATCGTGCATAATGAAACTAGAGAAGGGCATTTATGACACGTCCGTATTAACACTAATTTAACCACGTGGTTTCTAAAACCTATTAGGAACGTTTTTAATTCGTTTCAAAACACACGATTTACGCCGAGTGTATAAGTATCAAATTTCAACGTTCTGCAAACGTATATACGGATCCCAACAGCGAATCGTGCATAATGAAACTAGAGAAGGGCATTTATGACACGTCCGTATTAACACTAATTTAACCACGTGGTCTCTAAAACCTATTCAGAACTTTTTTAATTCGTTTCAAAACACACGATTTACGCCGAGTGTATAAGTATCAAATTTCAACGTTCTGCACACGTATATACGGATCCCAACAGCGAATCGTGCATAATGAAACTAGAGAAGGGCATTTATGACACGTCCGTATTAACACTAGTTTAACCACGTGGTCATTAAAACCTATTCGGAACGTTTTTAATTCGTTTCAAAACACACGATTTACGCCGAGTGTATAAGTATCAAATTTCAACGTTCTGCACACGTATATACGGATCCCAACAGCGAATCGTGCATAATGAAACTAGAGAAGGGCATTTATGACACGTCCGTATTAACACTAATTTAACCACGTGGTTTCTAAAACCTATTAGGAACGTTTTTAATTCGTTTCAAAACACACGATTTACGCCGTGTGTATAAGTATCAAATTTCAACGTTCTGCAAACGTATATACGTATCCCAACAGCTAATCGTGCATAATGAAACTAGAGAAGGGCATTTATGACACGTCTGTATTAACACTAGTTTAACCACGTGGTCTCTTAAACCTATTCGGAACGTTTTTAATTCGTTTCAAAACACACGATTTACGCCGAGTGTATAAGTATCAAATTTCAACGCTCTGCACACGTATATACGGATCCCAACAGCGAATTGTGCAAAATGAATCTAGAAAAGGGCGTTTATGACACGTCCGTATTAACACTAAATTAACCACGTGGTCTCTAAAACCTATTCGGAACGTTTTTAATTCGTTTAAAAACACACGATTTACGCCGAGTGTATAAGTAACAACTTTTAACGTTCTGCACACGTATATTTGAACCCCAAAATCAAAATGAGTCCGTGTTTTGTTGAACTTAGATCAAGGTTTTACTACGTTTTTATTAGAAAGAAGTGTTTTTGGTGTTTAAATGCATAAAATATTAGCGTGTTTAACCCGTTTTATATTACACGTGTTCTAGAAATATACAATATTACTACATTAACACGTTTTTTTAAAGTATATTAATTTCGTGTTTGAATTTACTTACATTTCACGTTATTAACACCATTTAATCAAGGAAAACCAATATCGTGCTTTTATGTACCAAAACAAAACGTTATTTATTGTAAACGTCACGTCGTGTAGCCTTACACCTATATTCCACGTAAGAAAAACGTTTTCGTTGATTCGAACACGTATTAGACACGAAAATTACCTTATTTCGACATTATTTCAACTTGCTTTTGCTACCAGGGTCGGATCGAAAAGGGGGAAACATAAGATTGTCGGCTGCTATTTTTCACTTCTTAATAGGAAAGATCAATATAGGACGAAACTGAGTGACATACAGGTGGTTTTCCTCGCAAAGTCCAAAGATGTTAACGGGTACGGTTGGGACGAGGTATTTCGACCATTGCTTTTTGACTTAAATAGACTGGCTACCGGAGGTATTTATAATACAAGCAAGAGCCGTTATATAAAAGGATTTGTGTGCGTATTTTCGGGAGATAATCTTCTTGCTGGTCTCAACGCGTGTTTCGCGAAAGGAAGAATTTGTAGATTTTGTGAAATATGTGAGATATTCCGTGAAATTCCCGAAACCTTAAGATCGATAGAACGTCACAACAATCATTTAGAATGTTCGCAGTTTGATGAAAAAGAAGTTCATATTTACGGCGTTCGGTCTGGAAGCCTTTTAATGACGTTAAGCTATTTTGATTGAACGAAACAATTACCCGTAGATATCACGCGTGACTCGCGAGAGGGTGTAATTCCCAAAATATTAAAGTTTGTTTTGGATCAATTAATTTCCACTACCAGCTTAACCGTTGAATTGTTAAATGAAAAAATAGAAAGTTTTCCCTACAAAAGTTTTCCTTACAAAAGTTTTCCTTACAAAAGTTTTCCTTACAAAAGTTTTCCTTACAAAAGTTTTCCTTACAAAAGTTTCCCTTAAATAAGTTTTCCTTACAAAAGTTTTCCTTACAAAAGTTTTCCTTACAAAAGTTTCCCTTAAATAAGTTTTCCTTACAAAAGTTTTCCTTACAAAAGTTTTCCTTACAAAAGTTTTCCTTACAAAAGTTTTCCTTACAAAAGTTTTCCTTACAAAAGTTTCCCTTAAATAAGTTTTCCTTACAAAAGTTTTCCTTACAAAAGTTTTCCTTACAAAAGTTTCCCTTAAATAAGTTTTCCTTACAAAAGTTTTCCTTACAAAAGTTTTCCTTACAAAAGTTTTCCTTACAAAAGTTTTCCTTACAAAAGTTTTCCTTACAAAAGTTTCCCTTAAATAAGTTTTCCTTACAAAAGTTTTCCTTACAAAAGTTTTCCTTCAAAAAGTTTTCCTTACGGAAAAAAAGAATGGAATTGACCGAAAATTAAAAAAACTCACTATTTGGCAACGGGAAAATTAAAGGTACAGCTAGAGATCGGCGGAGCAGATAAATTAACTGGCAAAATTTCAATTAAACATAAAAATTGCGGTTAACCGTTTATCCATGGATAGAAACGATTTAATATGGGGAAAAGCTAAAAATAACTGATTATTTTTTGGATAATTTTTGTTTATGGATATTATCCAAACAAACGGTTAATTGTTGTCTAAACGCCGACCTCTAGGTACAGCGAGTGAAATGTTCTGCCTATTTAGAATTCTACCCTTACTCCTTTTTACTAATGTTCCAGACCAAAATCCACATTGGGATTTATATCTCGAACTTCGAACAATTTGTGATATTATTTTTGCCCCAACAATACCCTTGAATTTATTAAACGAACTCGACAATTTTATTGAATCGTTCCTAAGCAATGTAAAAAGCCTTTGTGGTGAAAACTTTTTAACACTGAAATTTCATTACCTTACACATTATACAAATTGTATAAAGAAATTTGGACCGTTACGACATATTTCGTGTATCCGTTTTGAGAGTAAACACTCCCATTTTGAGACAATTGCCCAAATCAGCAGAAAATTTAAAAATATGACTAAAACTTTAGCTGATAGGCACCAATTTTACCAATGCTATAATTGGCTTTCAGATCGAACCGAAGGAATAGAACTAAAAGCAATCGGTTCGTTTATCGACAGAGAATCATTACCAACCGACCTTCAAAATGAAATTAACACCTATATAGATGTGATTTAACTCTCATTAAAGGGCGTATTCACACTTTTAAAGGTGTGATTTCACGCTTAAAAGATGCGTCATAACTGATTAAAAGTGCGTTTACATGTTATTGGATCTATTGTTTCACAAACTGTGGAGAGTGCTTAAAGCGGGTTTCATCGTTTGGTCAAAGTGTTGAATCTGGGTTCGACTCATCAAATTGACTGTAAATGGTGTTAGAACGGTGTTTTATAGTGTCAAGTCACATGTACACCTTTAAAAAGTAACTCCGTTTTGGAAGTGTTAAAACGGTGTGAACGAGGTGTAACACTTTCTTAACACCTTTTAAACAGTTCAATTTCTTAGAGTGTATATTATTTCCTAGATGGATTTAGTTATACTATGACGTCACTTAAGCCGAAACCATTTAATGAAGATTACAGAACGGTAGAGAACTATACTGAGAATAAAGGCACACTTAAGCTACGTCAACAATTATTTACGTTCTGCCTATCAGTATTTATCACGGGCTAAACCTTTCTGATTTTAATTATCAAGTTTTACGTCCTTATTTATACCCCTTTAATCTACATATTTGTACCAAGAACCTATTCATTTACTCTTCAAGATAATCTCTAAATTAAGAGAGTAAGCTCATCTAAATTTGTTGGTCCTTTTTTAATTTTTTCCAGCAGTTGACAGTTACCCCTGCAGCTCAACAGCAGCTCAAAGTTTCTCAATAATCAGTTTTACCAGAAGTAAATGAAGCGAAGTTATCAGACTGCTAAAGTCCCCATGTTGGAGGCGTTTTCCTTATAAAGTTACATTTTGACCTCGAATTAGAAATTTTGCGCGCTTCTAGGCCAAAAAAAACATGATTGTTTTTATGAAACCATTTTTTATACATAGAAATAGATATATCCACAATTCCCAAAGGCAATTAATCGCTTCAAAATACGGGGATGGCAATAAGCTTTTATTTGACTAGATTTTCTCATCATTTTCATAAGGAAAACGCCCTCCGATTCTGAGCACTATTTCAATAACTTCGGTTAATTTACTTCTGGTTTTACCGGATGAAATTTTTGAGACACGCCTAAAATAACTAAAAACCGCCCAATGGTAAAGCCATTTTCTGACCAAAAAATGGTTTTGCTAGAACGTGAAAATACGTGTTTCTATTTTAATCTTGGTATATTTTAACAAAAGCTGAATGATATTAAAAAAAAATGGTTCTGGAAAGAACGGGCTTTTAAACGCTTTCAAATAGGACTGACCAAGTTTGTCACGCTGAAGGTCGAGATCCTTATTCTCAAGGTCCAGATTGACCATTTGGGAAGCCGTGCTGTACATCTTTTAGAATTTAGATTTTTCTATCAAACCATTTTCATCCCATCTCCCCAAATTGACAACCCAAAACCACCCGATTGGCAACCCTGTTAACCACAATAATAATAGAATATCCTTCAACAGTCTCCTTTCCGGGGATTGCGGAGAAAATATTATGCTCGAAAATGTCCCCCTCGAATCACACCCTCGCGTTATTTTCCTTCTTAGGGGAACGAACGGACCAATGGCGTGGCTACGATACAGTCGACCCCCCCCCCCCCCCGAAGTCTAACTGACAGGCTGAAGGTTTCTCCTGAATTAATTAATTAATTAATTAAATTAATTAAACGTCCACCCGGACACTGATCATTGAAAATTGGCTATTTTTATGTTCCAATGGCGTATTTCAGAACGGGGGGGGGTTATAAATACGACTTTTTATTTAATGATCACCGAGCTATTATGAAGGTTGAATCACCTAGACGATTTAAAATTTCACCATGTCAGTTAACTAAATAAATAAGCTTAAAAATAATTTGATTAGAAGACACGTGGCTGATGGTGGAGATTGGACTTTCGGTGGTTTCTTAAGATTGTTTATTCGGTGACAGCTTAACAATGTCCAAATTTGGGTCCAATTCTGCATGTGTTAAGTAGCTTTTATAAATTCGGATTGAAGTAGAATTTCATACATTTAAATCGGATCAAATATAAGGTATTTTGATCTTAACAAATACTGACAGAGCCCATTATTGAAGGCTCTTCGCCATTCGAATAAGTCAGCGAGACGATCGGTTGAAAGTGTCCAAGATGTGATGCCAGTGGATGGATGAACCTTCCTAATAAGATAATGTGCTTCCCTAAACATATTTTTGGTCATAATATAGAATTCAAACCAACGAAATCACGACCAAAACACGTCAAATGAGATTTTTACTATAGCAAGTTGGGTGTATCCGACTTGTACTACGGACTCTCAATTAAACCAATAACTGATTATTGGTTAGTTTAAAAATTAATGTCGACTACCTCAAATTATAAAATAGTTTATATAGCTAAAAGCAAAAGTGTGTCAGCTGTACCTTCGCGCGTATAAAAATTTTTAGTGAGACCTAGTCACTCTATTGACTACATAACCTACTAGTTGGAATAGTACTAGCAACATGTAACGTTGTACTTTGACTATAGGTAAACCATAGCCGACTTACCTAGGGTTGTTACAATTACGAATTGATATCCCGGGTCTGTTGGGTACCCTTCAAAACTTTGGGTAGCCATAGCTGCGATATAGGGGTTTAAGCTTACTTATAGATTCATTAACAACTGTGATAAGGATTGCCAGCATTTAATTAACAGAAAATACAAATTAACCTAACACATAAAACAGCTACACTTATAAAACACTTAACTAACAACTATACAGCACACTACTAATTACTGGTAAGACAATACACTTTAAAACATCTTAAAATAATTATTTACATCACACATTTAACCAGTGAATAATTACAACAGCCCAACCGCTGTAACCGCTTCCCGCTCTCCTAGCCCACATAAAGTTATGTATTTGTACCCCGCCGTTCCGCTGGGCACTACGGCGGCACACAAGACAAAGAGTCATGCCGGACAAAAATGCACTTTGCGAAACAAACGTTCGGCCATTGAGACAGCCATAAAGACAGGCTCACATATGGCAAACAAACGCCCTCATCATGGCCCAACAAAAGGCGACACCATGGGCTGCCCTAATTCCCACCCTCGCACAGCTGAGGACTAGAGTGACTTCCTCTTCCACCACAAAAATCCTCCCCAGTAGGATATTGAATGTCAAGTATGGAACACCCCCGAGGTTCCAGTGACCCAGCGCCCCGATCACGAGACACCCCAAGGACTCCAGTGACCCAGCAAACCAGGTGTGGACCGCCCCCAAGTGCCCCGCGACACCGAACGCCGGGTGTGGAGCCCCTCAAGAGCTCCAGTGACCCCATCAAACCACTGGATAGGAACAGTGTACCTGTGCAAATCAGCCGCAGGTTATTAGCCATACGTTGCCCGGCTCTCGCCACGAGGAGGCTTTGCAGTCAGGATTTAAGAGAGCCCACAAACAAAATAAACACACATTTATACTTAGTACAGTACACGGTCCATCAGCCGCGGTCCGATTTCTTGACCTGTCTGTTTCCAGTCGCCACGCCACGCATCGCGTATCACCACGACGCTGCACTCCAGCTCTTCAAACGCGACCCGTCCCTATTCGCACTTTTGGCTCAATCGCCGCGAGCTACTTCAAAGAAATTGTAAAAGACGTTCTGTTTATTTGAAAATAATACAAAATTATAGACGGCTTAAGCGAAAGTGCTCGTAGATGCAGATGGGATAATTTCTAAACGCTGACAATGGTCTGCGACGAACACTAATATTGCGGAAAATCTTTTGTGAATTCTGGTTCTGATGTTTTTCGTAAATGAAATATTATTATTCGCGTTGGGGTCTTGCAAGGGCTTATGTAGAGGTTAAATCTAGTGTCAGAAGATTCGTGCCCAAATATCACTTACATTGCCAAAGTGGTAGACCTCATGAGGTGGTTAATTTTATAAGCTTTTTATGTGAACGATAATCTGATGTTGTTACTTTTAGCAAAGGTAGCGCAACAACCAAAAGTGTGTCAGAACGGTAAAGTAGTTAATGAGAGTTTGTCGCAAAGTAAAAAAGGGAAACGAAGGGGGGTCGGAATATACGTCATCAAATTCGAGGTACTCCAGCGCCACCAAGTGAGGCGTTTTAGAACGTATGTCTACGGTGGAATTAATCGAAGAGAGAAAATCGCGCCAGACTATAGACTAAATATAATATTTGTAACGCTATATTTAGTTCCCGAATATTTATTTGCTTTTATTAATATATTTTCGGTAAAATTCAATTTAGTTTTAGTTGGGAAAGTGGTCCTACGTGTGTGGCCAATTTCTGAGCTCGCGCTGGTCGTTGGGTGCAGTAATTGGTCTTGGATTTACGATCACTCTCTTCAACGCCTTTGTCAAAAGGGCCGTTTCTAGGAAGATGTGACTCTGTAAGCCTAGGGGTTGCTCTACCTATTGCGCCCTTCTCTTATCTTTCACTTCAGGAACGTCATTTCAGGATTTTACAGGAGGGGGCAGAACTATAGAGCTCCGGAAAACCAGTTTTTAAAAGGACAAAAACCCATCAAATTTCATATTTTTGGGATTTTTAATCGAAATAGTTATTGCATATTTGCTATTGATTTTCAGGATAATAGCGAGAACCAAAAATTTCCCAAGATATGCATGAACATTTTAAGATCATAGAAATCCAGGGGGGGCAATGCCCCCCCTTGCCCTACCCAAATGACGTCCCTGTTTCACTTCGGAATTGGCGGTAGCCGCTTTCATTTCTCCCCTTCTTAAAATATCTATTGATGAAAAGTCGAACCCTTCAAAACTCCCTCGTTCTATATTTAGCACTCGTTCTCTAAAATATATCTTAGTTATTCCTTCACTGTTTGACATTGCCTCCAAGAAAATAAGGATTGCCGAGTTATTGCTAAAATGTTTTACTGTATTCATTATTATTATATTTTTACGTTCGGGTCTCCGAGAATTCCGCGCCTAGCCCCGCTCGCAGCCCTTCATTAATTTGCGAGTGCCATAAAAGGTGTGTGGCCCATATGCCTGGGTTTTCCAAGAACACCATATCGTTCGTCAGGAGCATCCCGCGCGAAGGGGTCACCCCCGTTCACCAATTGGGCAAATCTAAGGTCAGCCCCTTGAACCCTATTCGGTCATGGCGACAAACAATTGGTGTGATTGACAGGGACCCAAGACAAAACCAAGGTGATGGAGCCCGAATCGAGAGATCTGACCGAGAAAGAGTACGGACCGAGACACCCGGCAAGTGCGCGAAGATATAATATGCGCCTCTTTAAAAACTTAAAGCTTCCCACTTAAACAGGGAGATCAACTCTCGTGCTCTGCTACGAGACAGGGTGGTTCGCGGCAAGCTTGATCATGAACCGAAAAGATAAAGAATAGGCTGCCCAAACATTGCCAGAAACCGGAAATTCGCAATAAGTGGCGAATTTTAATTGGACAGAAGCCGCTTCCGCGATACTATGTAAGTTCAATAGGAAAAAGGAACTGTATTGAAATTAGGATGACCTTGGTAATAATGACACCTAAAACCCGTCACATCTCTTATACGGAAAGTAGTATTAAGTAGCAGACGCCCCTAACATATTTTAATGAAAACCGCTCATTAAGGCGATCAGCCTAACATTTCTAAATTATAATTATCAGAGTGGTCCTCTTTTTACTTTAGCCGGTCCATTCTTAGGAATCGGCAATGGGAATCCAAATTGACTGTTCTTCGTGTAAGGTGATGTTACTGGCAGCTAGGAACAACAAACACACCAGCTCCACGCAAGGAGAACGCAGTTAGCCTTAAACATGCTAAGGCAGTGCTGTGTACAAATTTCATTGGACGAGCCTTTACGCTGAACGTTTTACGGAAAGGGGGAAGACAATTACCGAATTTTCCCCTTCCGACGGCAGCAGGCGCTAAAGCGTCTAACCAATAAAAACTGTACACTAGAAAAAGCACAACCTTTGATGGGTTGCGTTCTCCTTGCGTGGGGTGCTGTGTTTGTTGGTCCTAGCTGGCAGTGAGTACATGTTTCTTAAATAATCAAATGAATTATCAGCTAGGCTAATACCCAAGGCACCACCTTAGGCCTAAGTCATCATGCGACTTTTGAAGGCCTTAATTCAGGTGACCGGGTTACAAATCGTAAGTTATGAAAACGATCTCAAAATTTGGTAGCAATGTACCCAGGGACCATTGCCCGCGTTAAAAGAAAATCCAGAAGTCATGATTTGATTGAGATCCAGATCGGAAACTCATTTCACACTTTCTTACTGATAGAATATTAGAAGTATATTTATGGCTGCTAACCTTCGGTCGGCGAGTATGATTCTTAGATACTGGAAAGAAACAAATTTAGTGGATCGTCCAGCCAATTGGAACAGAAATGGCAAAGTAAGAGAAGATGATGATTTTAGTTTTTGGATCCTCATAAAATGAAAATCCAGGATCTTATGTTGAATTCAGCCTTGGGAGTTAGAAATTCATCATCTGATACCAATCCTCCAGTTGTAATAATTAGGAACCCCCAAGTTGGTTCACGATAGGGCAATAAAATTACGGCTGAACCATTTTCATACGTCAAATTAAACATCCCCGGGCTTCGTTTTATTTCAGTGTTATTATTTTCATTGTTTTTCGTGTCACGTAGAATATTTGCGGGTTTAAAAGTTGTGGTAAGTTCAATATGCCGAATAGTAAAAGAAAAAATAACGAATAACTTCCTTAAATTTGCATATTTAAAAAGATCATGTTTATTTACAATGATGTGTCTTTTTTTTACACATCATTGTAAATAAACATTGATCTTTTTAAATATGCAAATTTAACGAAGTTAATCATTATTTTTCTTATGTAGAATATTTGATGTACTAATCTGTTAATTAACTAATTAGTTAATTAGGAAAATGTAAATCGTTCTCGAATGTATTCATTTTCATATACTCGCTGTCGATTTATGGCTTAAGTTTGAAAAATATGTGTTTTATGAAATTCAGAGTGGAATGTACTTCTGGGTTGAGTTTTACCAACGGCGAGAAAACCAGGTGGACGCCATGTTGTCACTTCGCTCAAACCATGTTCGAATTATAAAAATATGCTTTTAACCATAATTTTTTGGAATCTCCTTATTTTGAGCTGCGCTTCTAAACTTTTCAGCCTAGACCGATTCTTCTTAGTGATAATCTATAAACTTAATTTGGATTAAATTCCAAATCATCATGAAATTTATTTGGTTAAAACGTGCTCGGAATACATTTTGCGTAACAAAATACATTTATGGAAAAACCTAACAACCAAGATAAATTATCGAAACATTTAACAAAAATCACA
Organism: Leiobunum rupestre; assembly: GCF_980474605.1. NCBI lineage: Eukaryota > Metazoa > Arthropoda > Arachnida > Opiliones > Sclerosomatidae > Leiobunum > Leiobunum rupestre. The sequence goes on along the minus strand of NC_143385.1, from coordinate 54,196,472 downwards.
GTTTAGGTCAAAGGAAAAGTTTGATTTATCTTTAAATACACTGATTCGTCAAAACCGTCAAAGATTTCTAAAGCTGCGCGTTCAATTTAAGTCTAGAAGACAATGCGAAATTGCGGAGAAGGTGAATTGGCACACGCCTTCAGACACGTTAACCTTCCCCACCCTTACATTTGCATCAAGTGATGATCAGGCTTTGAGCTTAATTTAATAAATCGAAATGAATGAAAGCGTCATCGTGACGTATATAATTAGCGCTTTGGTCATCTTGTTATTTCGAGACAACCGCTTAGTTCTCTTACCTCAAAAGGGAAAACTCGCCAATCGCGAGAAACGTCATTTCCGGTCACGTGATGATCTTAAATTTATTCAAATAATTTGTCAAGCAGACGACGCAGGCGTTTGTTCTTCCGGTTGGTGGTTATCGAGAGAGAAAAATTGACTCATTATGAGCTCCATCGCAGAAGGACACTTACATTTTCCCAGGGTGCATCAAATTCAAAAATTACCAAAATAAAGTTTATGTTCAATTTTCTAAGATAAAGAAGTAAACCGTGAGTTAGATAAAAGGTATCATAATCATTGGCTCGATTTAAGGTTGACAAAAGCAATATCGAAATTCAACGTGTATAGTTTTCACATGAAATATAGTAGCGCTCAAATCATCGTATTGGTGTCCTAGTTGTCCATCGACTCGAGGATAATTCATATTAACATTATCAGAAGGAACTTTTTGTTCAACGGTTTTTACTTTACAGAAACGTTTCCCCCCGCATTTTTCATTCATAAGATCCTGGCCTGACGTCGGCGGCGTGAAGGCGCCTTGGCAGTCTTCGTCTGTGCTGCAAGAGCAGTAGCAGGTTGAAAACATTCCGTTCGGAAAACAGAAAGGTTGGCTCTTGGCTCCGCATCTGTCGCCAAGTTTTCCGGCGCATTCCGTTTTGGAACCCAGTTCGCACGCTTTAATTAAAAAAATAAAACAGCCTGAGGTCGTGATTAGAAGAAAATGTTCGCTTGTGAAAGCGATTCGCTGGAGCTTGAGACGAACGGTTCTAGAAAGCATGCTTATTGAGGGAGATGCTAAAGAGCCGGTTATTTTCAATTGTTTCTCCGAAGATAATTTGCATTTCACAGAAATATTTTCAAATAAAGCCAAATTGGATATTTATCGTATTTTTTGCAATTTTAAAACGTGTCGAAATTTTTATACATTATTTTTTTCTGAATATTTGTAAAAAATTGTTTCCAGCGAAAATTCTGAAAAACGTTTTCATTTTACGAAACTACTAAGATATAACGCCCATCTTATTAGACATGTAATCAGAAAGTGTATCACGCGTAAATGTAGACTCATTGCAAAGTGTCTAGCCAGGAAGTAGGCGTACACATTTCATTGAAAGGGCTCCACCTCTTAATTAACCTCGTTAGTTACATATAGACTTTTCAGCGAATGCCTTGTCCACAGACAGCGTCATCAGGAGCAGAGAACAGAAGCCAATCAGCCATTTGCAGGACATCTTCTCCATTGAATCGCAATTCGGTCTCTCTGTTTAAAGAAATTTCAAAGTCCTGCAAACAGGAAGTCAAAAATTGGATGATTTAGTGCGGTGCCATCTTAGAAATATTCGATCATAATTTAGAGTCGTCGTACACCAGCATTTCGAAATCTTTCTTTTTTTTGAAAATCAAGTTGCTCTTCTAATTGCCTACATCGAGAGAAGCAACCAATCATGTCTTGGGATTTCTCCTGCCCGATTTCATTTAAGCAGGTAGCATTAATTCATTAATTAGTAATACACATTTAATTTGAGTGAAATATTGCTTCTGGCCATACACGTCTTCGAAAAGTAAATCCCACACTTATTAATTACTTCTGGCCATACACGGCTTCTATAAGTAAGTGCCACACGTACTTATTACTTCTGGCCATACACGGGTTCGATTGGTAAGTGTCACTCTTATTTTTTACTTCTGATCACACTTATTTGTTACTTCTGGGCATACTTTGCAAGCATCGCGTACTGCTCCGATAAGTGTCACACTTCTTTGTTACTTTTGGTCATATTAGAACGGCCTCCGATAAGAGTCACACTTATTTGTGACTTCAGGTTATACGTTGTAAGCATCGCGTATTACTCCGATAAGTGCCAAACTTATTTGTTACTTTGGGTCATATTAGAACGGCCTTGAAAAATGCCAGAAAGAAATTCGGGTATAGTCTCTATAACCACGCGTATTTCCGATGTTAGAAGTTGAGGGGGGTACTTATACGCTGCCCAAAAACCTTACTTAGAATTAAAATTAAACAACGTAATTGCAATTCTAGGTTATATGTAAACCACAGCTATTCAAAAATATAACTTTCGTGAAAATCGGGTTTAAATTAAGGAACGTTATGTCGACTTTCACACGGAAATATAAAACCACGAACATTGGGGTCCCTTAAATTACCCGAAAACCATACTTAACATTAATATTTACTGATGTAACCGGAGGGATATTTCCGCTAAATCCTAACATATCCAATAATATTTTTTTAACGTTACCGGACTTAATTTTTAACAAAATATCTACCACACCAAGCCAAACTACCGTAAACGGTAAATTGGGCAAATGCCCAACTTCTTGAGCTTCGATTTCAAAAATTTATGAAAGGCTATCAATGGCAAGATATGTACACTCGAACGAGATATCATTGACTTCTCTAGCCCTAACTGTTGAAGAGATACGCGCGACACGGCGGCATCGGCATCGGCATCAGCTACACTGTACGTGAGACTAATACACACAAATCCTTAGGATTGTGTGTAAAAACGGGGTTTTCCCACCGAATTTCATACCTATTACAAAATTTTAGAACAGGGTTTTCCCACAGAATTTCATACCTATGTTGAAATGAAAGAACGGCGTTTTTTTCAGGAATCAAGCGTAGAGCCATTTTGTTTCGAAAACGTAGTCGCCGAACTTACAAGTTAGCCGCGAGTGGGTAAAGCGATTAAGCAGTTGACTCTGGAGATAATTAAATTATGCGATTGCGATTAAGCGAATGCGCGAGTGTAATTTCTCTACGAAATAAATATATTTTAGTGGTACACATTCGTGTTTGTTGAATAAATATGAATGCAGGCTGCCTGCTTTTTTCACGCGGTTAACGCCAAACATCTGAATCTTCCACGGCTATTTGTTAAAGGGGAACGGCCAGGGCCGGCTCAAGAATTTTTTTTCACCCGGGCAAGGGGGATTTTGGCGCCCCTCTCATTTTGAGGCTAAATTAAACTACCCCCCCCCCCCGTAAAAACATTACCGTGTCCATGTTATAAATTTACCGTTTTCATAACAATAAATAATCTCTTTCTAAATACTTTGTGTAAACATATATACCTTCTTTATGGTACATGGTCATTTTACATGGAATTTGAAACACTAGGTAAGGTGGCAAGACTAGTATACCTTAAGTACTTTACTTATAATGTCCATGCTGAATAGGATTATCGTTAATATATAGGTTGTCCTAATTTGATCGGCCCAGGCGTTTATAAGAAAGGACCCTTTTCTTTTGGAATTTTCAGAAAGATCGTTAAATTTTTCACCGTTTTGAAATTTTTATTTTTTGAACGATAATTATAATTATTGTTGAGAGGGGGCGGGGCGGCATGAATGCCCAACCATGCACTTCGACCCTAGGTCCATTGTTCTCCCCTGACCTATGACTTAGAAAAGTCCTATCTCCGACACAAACCTTAAGATACTTTTGGCTGGCATATTAAAGAAGTCGTTAGTTTCCAATTGATGCATCCCAAGATGCTCTAGCCTTTGAGCCGCATAAAAATCGCAGCTACAGAGAACGTGAGAGGCACTCTCCTCCTCGGCCTTGCAGGCCCTACATAGTGGGTCATCGCTGATACCAATAAGATTTAAATGTCTGTTGAGCTGGCAGTGACCTGTAAGCAGGCCAGTAACCCACCTTATACTAGATTTTGAGAGCGAAAGCAGTTCTTTCGCCCTTTGCCTAGAGGGGCCAGGAATAAACTCCTTAGCCTGTCTTTGGCCATCCATCTCGAGCCAGAGCTCAAGTTGATGGTTAGTCATGTACTTGGAAACCAGGCTGCGTATCAAGCCACGGGGGAAAGGGACAGCAGGTTCTGGCCCACAGAACCCAGCCGTCGCACCCTCCCTGGCCAAGATGTCAGCCTTTTCATTCCCATGATACATGTCCTGGGACCCAATAAAGTTGAACCTTATTAAGCGTACCGAGATTGAAAAGGAGATCCAAGCAGCTAAGAACCAGTCTGGAAGAAACACTAGACTGGTTTAGAGCTTTTAAAGCAGCTGGCTATCCGAACAAATTTGGATAACTTTCCCGCGATAGTTCTTCTTAAGACAGAAGTCAACACAGAAGCAGATAGCAGAAATATCTGCCTTAAAGACACTTGCATAAATCCCAAGGCTCTCGTAGAAGCCGTATTTGGTCGTTAGGCAGTTCATCCCTGCGCCCGCACCTAAATGGGTTTTAGACCCATCGGTGAAATAGACAACTTCCCCTCTGGTACCGAGGGTAACATTTGAAAATTCTGTGCGGCTAGGGAAGTTCACGCCGAAAGGCTTACTAAAACGAAGTTTAGCAGCCATGTTGTCAGAACCCATTGAAAGAACAGGTAACCGACTGGAAATATCCCTAAAAAGCGTAGTGTGGCTCTTTTGCCAACTATTGGCCATCCACCACCCGTTTTGGTTTAGCCTATAGGCACCAAAAGTAGCAGCTTCCTCTATAAACAAATGTAGAGGAAGAATATTCAGTAGAATTTCTAGAGAAGCAGTTGAGGCTGTTCTCATAGCTCCTGTTTTGCCAACGCAAGCTAGCCTTTGAAGAGTGCGCAGTTCTGACTGCACCGTTTTAAGAGTAACCCTTGGCCACCAGCCTACAGCTGCATAGGACAGTATAGTATTGAACGATAGGTGGTAGACGAAAATTTTCAATCAACAAGTTGTAGAGCGTACTCGAACACCATTAATGAAATTGGTTTGGTCAAAAACGGACAATTTTTCATTGAAATAATACTTCATGAAAAAAACCAAGTTGGTACTACCCAAAAAGGTTTACGACTCATGAAAAAGAAAGAGAAACCTATCTAATTTGAAATTATCGTATGTTGGTAAAGATAAAAATAGGGACTGCTTTTTAAGCCAAATCATTTTAAATCTTTTTTTAGAGAAAATACAATTTACATAGTAGATCAATTCCAGAATTCACGCGTCTTATTTGGGGCAAGAATGTTGCAAGAAGTCCACGAAACCGTCTAATTTATGCCAACTGAATTTCCCACGTGTTTTTTATTTTGCACTACTCTGTCGCTTAAAGTGTGGTTCCATTTTATTATTTAAAGAGACAGCTTCGTTTTAAAATTATTCTCTGAACGTACTCCAGTAAAATAAAAAGATGCCTCGTTATACCTGTGAACAGCGGTCCAGGATGGTCGAATTATACTACGGAGATGGTCAACGAAATGTACTTGAATTGAGTCGATTATTTCAAATGTTGTATCCTGACAGTGTGTCAAAATTTATAGCCCGGTGTACCTACACCTCCGACTTCGGTCAGGTTTGGGCTGGAAACTGAGCTTCGGGCCACCCTAACGGAGATGGTCGGTGCAAACTGGCCACCTCGGCGGATTGGGTAGCCTGCTGTGGGGTGGCGGGCCTCCATATGAGGGCACGGTGGTCCTGTTTCCTGGCCTTTTGGAGCACACCGGGATCTACGGTGCCAGCTGTGCCGGGTTATGTGGACTGCTGTGTTCCCGTCGTTCCCCTTTAGGAGCTCTCTCCAAAGGGTATGACCTACGTAGGTAGGTTGTCAGCTGGAGTTGTTGCTATAGCATCCACTCTTAATCCCACCACTGTGTGCGAAGTGAGAATTGGTCAACCCATTGCCGCACCTTTAGCTGGGTTGAGTGGTTTGCATCAAAGGTGCGACCATCATTAGTAGGGTACTACTACCCATGCTTTATTTGTCACCTGTCCGGGCTTTGGGACGCTGGCGTAGGGCACTATGATGATAGGCCTCTGGAGGTATGGCCCCTGTTACTAGGTACACCGGGCTAAAAATTCTGGCACACTTCTATTCTTGTAGTATCGCCCAACCACTTTTTCTTCTTATTATTATTATATACCCTGGTTTATAATGTTAATACCAGAAAAATGATTCATCCGTCAGAATTGCAAAATAAATTAGTAGCAAAAAAACGTTCATCGATGATGTTGGACATTTTGTTGGGAAAACGATTTGTATTTCTAATTAGCTAAAGATTTTCAAATTATGTTACGCTTTCATTAAAAAAATTATAAACAAATCCAATTCTTGGTAAACCAAAAAGGCGCACAACTCAATTTCGGCGCCCCTCTCGAACCGGCGCCCCGGGCAATTGCCCGGGTTGCCCGGCCCTTGAGCCGCCCCTGGGAACGGCCAAGCTTTCCAAATATGGCCTTATTTCCGTATCAAAAGATTAACAAGACGTCCAATATACTAACACGTACCTTTTTTGTCTTGAAAAAATAGCTTTTGGCCCAAAACGTTGAAACGAAAAATAACGCCAGGTGTTTGGGTTTGAATTTTCACCGCCATCTTAGGGGCTGCCGCCAGCGCCCCTAACCCCGTATGAGCGATTCGCGAACTATCCTAACTTTTAAAATCGCGCAATGGACGCTTCAATAAAAGATACTCGGTTTTTACTCCCCTCTCCAAATTCATTTGGGAACGAACTATTTTCGGTCGGTCGGTTAAACGGTTAGAAAGGCTAGCCAAAAAGTCATATTTAAGCCATTGGAGACGCGTTTTTGCCCTCATGATAATTTTGCGTCAGATAAGAAATGCGTCGGCTCACGTGTATAAGGAACATACTAATGTTAATTTTCGATAATATATTTTAAGGTAAAATATATAATGTTACTAAAACTAAGTATAAGAAGATAATATTATTATTATTATCATCCTCTTATGGTATAAATAATTAAAATTATACGGAATATTTGTATATTACCGGGCAATTTTAAGGTTCCTCATGGAGGCAGAGTTAATTCATTTCGTATAAAATTATCTTTCGGAAAAAGATGAAAACTAATTCCTTTAGAACTAAACGTATTACTTTTGCAGTACGGTATGCAACAAGTGTTTCCTTTTAACCAGGTAAATTGTTTTGGCATGTTAAGGCTTAGCAAAAAACCGATGTTATGTTCGAGAAAAGTTTCCAGCTTTCTAATATTTCAACAAGCACTATATAAATAGTAACTTAAGAGTCCTGGCTGTCGGAAATATTACTTCTTGGCAATTTCTGGGAAGATGTTTTATTTAAGTGCCGACTTGGCAAAGATATGAACGGTACATGGTGTTGTTGTAATGGGCTTTATCCAAGAGCTGAGCTGGGCAGAGCTAGCTTATTGGACGCCCTGGGCAAATACCCAAAATTCCGCCCTTTTGGAACTTTTATTGAATACTTCGAAATATTCAATAATAAATACGCATATAAAACAAGTCATAATGTCTGAAATTGCTTTAATTGTCTCTTAATTCTCAAAATTAATTTTATTTAGAATGAATAAAAACAAGTTGATACAAGCAGGCAGTAGCTTTTAATAAATTGTGTATAAATTTAGAAAACGCATTCTGTCTTCTGAATGTTATGTGTATTATTGTTATTTTCTAACCAAGAGTATACTTTTCATTCGTGAACAAACTTTAAAGGTTGCGTGTGAGGTTCAATAACACCTCCGTCGATCGACATTCTGATCTCAGTACCGTCACGGGCGTCTCGAAATGAATCAACTTCCAGTGGCGGCGCTAGGGGGTAGGCCAGGTAGGCCACTGCCTACCTTAAAATTTTGAGGGGCACCAAAATCATCCTATAAGGGGCCCCAAATTGATCTAGAAAGGGTCTCAAAATTGTCCCAAGAGATAAAAATTATTTATAAATAACAATGAAACAATAGTCAATAATGTATTTAGAAATTTTTAAGGTATCTCCTAGTAAATAAAACCAGTTCTGTTATATTTGGACTCGTTTTACTGTTGTTAGAACTTTTTTGTTCGTCATGTACATCACTACTTTATTTTATTGAAGCGTTTCGTTGAGAAAAGGGCGGTCCCGGGTCGGGGGCCCATTTATTTGGTTTGCCTACCCTCGCGAAAATTCCTGGCGCCGCCACTGTCAACTTCTCGCTGATGTTTGCCTTAAAGAATCGTCGCGGGTAGAGATTGGCGTTTGAATAAGAAATTATCAAATTATTTATTTTTATTCATAACCACAAATTATCCGAAAAATATACACTCAAAGAAATTACCGTATATTTTACAGTCAGATTGCTGGCAGCTAGCTGCCAGCAATTTGAATGTTAAAAAAAATATCAAATTGATCATTAAAATTTATGTCCGTATTACAGTAAAAAATACAGTAGCAATGAGATTTATATTACTGGGTAAGGAGTTTCTAAGTAACAGTTTTTGAAACCTTTATTTTATGGTAACGCGACTGTGCATTGTACGGTGACGATATTGTGCATTGCACGGTGACACAACTGTACATTGTACGGTGACGCGACTGTGTATTGTACGGTGACGTAAATGTGCATTGTACGGTTACGCGACTGTGCATTGTACGGTGACGAGATTGTGCATTGTTCAGTGACGTGACTGTGCATTGTACGGTTACGCTAATGTGCATGGTACAGTGACACGACTGTGCATTTTACGGCGACTGTCCATTATTCGGTGACGTGACTGTGCATTGTATGGTTACGCAAATGTGCATTATACGGTGACCGTGCATTTAACGATTAAGCGACTGGGCATTTTAGGCTGACGCGATTGTATATTCTACGGCGACTGTGCATGGTACGGTGACACGACTGTGCATTGTTCGGTGACGTGACTGTGCATTATACGGTGACCGTGCATTTAACGATTAAGCGACTGGGCATTTTAGGCTGACGCGATTGTATATTCTACGGCGACTGTGCATTATACGGTGACCGTGCATTTAACGATGAGACGACTGGGCATTTTAGGCTGACGTGATTGTATATTTTACGGCGACTGTGCTTTGTACGGTTCCCACTGTCCCTATCTAGTGGTGTGATGGGGTCACTGGAGCCTGTGGGGGGCTCCATACCCGGCTCTCAAGGTCATGTGATCGGGGCGCTGGGTCACTGGAACCTCATGGGTGTTCCACACTCGTCATTCTGTGACCTACTAAGGAGGGTAGTTTGCAGTGGAAGAGGAAGCCACTCTAGTCCTCAGCTGTGCGAGGGTGGGTCTCGGGCAGCCCATGGTGTCGCCTTTTGTTGGGCCGTGATGAGGGCGTTTGTTTGCTATATGTGAGGCGGTCAAAATGGCTGTCTCACTGGCCGAACGTTGTTTCGCAAAGCGCACTTTTGTCCGGGGCTGGTTGTTTTGGTGGCCGCTGTAGTGCTTAAGGCGGAGCAGCGGGGTACAAATACATATACTTATGTGCTTTGTACGGTGACACACTTGTGCATTTTCCGGTGACGTGCCTATGCTTTGTACGTTGACTTAACAGAATGTTACGGTGACATGACAGTTAATTTTACATTGATTTTGTAGTTTAAATAACGGTTGAGACTGTTCTAGTAAAATCCATTGTACATTCACCAGTAATATTAGATATACTCAAACCATAAATTAACAATTTCTCAAACCTATATATTTTTCATTCAACCTGTAAAATTAAATTCATACAAACCGTTAATTTGCAATCAAAATGTAAATTTCAGTTATAATAATTTAAATTTTTAATCAAACCGCATAAATGCCACAAAACTATGAATCATTTTAATGAAATCGCCGTCTTTCACTCACACAGTGAAATGTTAAGCAGTTGAACTGTAAATTACGTTTTTAGACAAAGTTGTTTAAGATTATTCTTTTACTAAAGAGTGGTTTACTTTGATTTCATTAGCGTTACATTATGAAATCCACATTAATACTACATCAAAATTATATATTCAAAATATGAACCATATTCTATTAATTAGGTAAAAAAAAACAAATCACACTGCTGTAAATAACCTTTAATGCAGTAATTTTACATTAAAACAAAAATAGGAATCTTGAATGTTTGCAACCACGAGTGTCGTCTAAAAATAAAATTGCCTTATTATTTGTAATGATTACCAGATCTCTTATTTTTAAAAAGTTGTCCTTTAGTCATAATTCTTTAATTTACTAGACTACGTTGTTATCATTACAAATAGCTACCTTATTAAGTAGCGCAATAAAGTAACAAATGACTAAGAATTTAAATATACCAATAGATAAGTAAGACAACTACACACTTATTCTTCTAGGCGAGGTAATTGAGAGTAACAAATATAAAAAAAGAGATCTGAAAATTATAGGACTTAAGTAAATGAACCTTTCTATTTCGGATCATCGATATCTGTTCTTTGAGAAAATGAAAGTCGGTTTCTTAAAGTTAAAATTTTATTGTTTACACCATTTTCCATTCCCTTGGTTCCATTGAGAGGGTCAATACCCATGAGGCGCCTGGAAAAATAACATGAAACTATATACAAAGTGTTAGATAAAATGATTATTGACGTAAAAATTGGTCAATATTTGAAAAACATGTTAATACAATTATAACGGAATCAGGGTTACAATTAACTAGTAATCACCCTTCCGTTATAACCAGAAACAATTCGGGTTAATATTAAGTGAATAATTCTCAGGGACTCAGCTGAGGTGTAGGAATAACAACAATAATGTCTTAGATAAATAAAATAATTTAATATTTCTTGAAACTTACAAGACTTTCCATTTGAATTGGATCACACGTCGTATTTAATGAGAACACTACTAATTAACATAACAAAATTTAAAAATGAGAGCACTACTAATTAACATAACAAAATTTAAAAATATTTGGCTTGTCCGACCGGTTAATACGGAAGGGACGCCAAGCAGACAATTATTTTCTTCCTGGGGTACTACGTTTAAGCGACGCCTGTCGAGTAGGTGATAAAATAAAAAATCTTCGCGTGATCAGAGAGTGTAAAGTCGCTTCGCTACAGAGAGGCGCCTCTCTTTAAAAAATCCGTGGTACGATTTTATTCGCCGAGAATGTCCACAATTCCCGGCTGTTTGATGGCGCTAGTAGTATCTCCGGCACGCGCTATATTAGAGTTTGAGAAGACGCAAAAAAGGAAGTGTTTTAGGTATTTTTGCGAGTTTAATTTATTTTGAAATGTCTTGTTCGGCTAAAAATTGTAAATCGAATAAAAAGGTAACCACGCGTTTGTCTTTTTTTTTCTTCAAGTTTCCAAGGGATAAAGACCGGTGAATACGCGTTTTAATTTAATAAGCATTAACATTTCTTAAAACTTAATAGTTCTGCAGTGGCTGCAAAATGTAAACAGTGAAAAGCTCCAAAATAAAACTACAGATTACTTGCACTTTAACCACGTATTTTGCGGTCTTCATTTCACTGACGATTGTTTTATGAATATCAAAACCAAAAACCAGCTTACACCATTAGCTACACCTACTATTTTTTTTGGAAAATTCCAATGAAACCACGGTTTTCCCTAGGTAAACTGAAGGCAAAAACATATCCCGCCATGGTCTCTTACTGCCTTATGTTCATTTATAATTAATTCAAATAGTAGCAAATATAAATGCACCTGAAGATCATATTACAACTACAATCTTGTGTAAGGTAAACGCAGCACTACAAATGCCAAATTATGCCCTCCAAAATCAATTCAACGAAGAAAATGATAATTTATATAAAATATTCACAATGATGAGCACTAGCTTTAAATGAATTTTTTTTTACTGGATAAAGTCAATTCCTATGAATTTAAACCCAGAACTATCTATTGAATTCTATTCCATTTAAATATATTTGTACTGAACATAATTATAGCCATTCAACTAAACATTTTGACAATAATGAAAACGATAACATAGAAGATTTCGTCGAGGGGGTAGGCACTTGGAAAAAAATTGTACACCAGATTTCCAAATATTTCTGATATTTACAATATTTCTTGTGGATTTCTAGGAATGTTTTTTTTTATTTATCGCTATTTGTACACCATATTTCTTAAGTGGCTACCCCCTCGGGTTTCGTAGACTTCGGTCCATATGGAAGGTCAAAATAGTACGCAAATCAGGCCCTAGTGTTCATGGTGAATGACATAAAACTGAAATTCAAACCACCAATTGGTTACTTCCTCACAAAAGATGCTTGTCACGAACAGACTTTGAAGATATTGCTTCATGATTGCGTAACTCACCTAAAACGTATTGGCCTTATTGTCAAAGCTGTAGTCTGTGACCAAGGAACAGGCAATCAAAATTTGTTCAAAAGTATGGGGATATCAGTGGAAAAGCCATTCATTGAAATTGATCCTCCACATCTCTTGAAAAGTGTGAGGAACAATTTCAAACGGTATCCCATAATAGTGGAAGGCAATCTAGTTTCTTGGGCAGTCCTAGAACATTTTTTCAACATAGACCAAGAAATTGGTAAGTTTCAAAGCACACATATGCTGAAACGTAAACATATCAAGTTACCAGCATTTTCTAACATGAAAGTCAGTTTAGCTGCCCAAATTTGCAGTCAAAGTGTTTCTAATTCAAATGGCCTGTTCAATGGGATTTGGAGAGTTTTAACAATTGAAAGCACATACACAGCAGAGTTCCTCTTACACATGAACGGCCTTTTTGATTGCTGCAATAGCAGGACATTAAACAATGAAACACACTGTAAGAGAGCAATGACTGATCAATCCATCCACATACCAATGCTGAAAGAAAAATTGAAAAGGTTTAATACATGGTAGCTTCAGAACTGTAGGTATAAAACCTTACCTTGTATTGAAGGGTGGAAACTATCAATTCAGTCTTTGCTACTCCTATGGAATGATATAAAGGATAATTTTGGTTTTAAGTTCTTAGTAACTGGAAGAATTAGTCAAGATTTTTAGAAAAATACTTTGGTTCCATTCGCCAATAAGGAGACAATTGAGATCATCCAAATCCTCAACAATACCAGGCAGCGTACAGAGCTGCATCAGTCAATAGCCTCTTAAAACCATCAGATTCATATTGAATTGACAATTTGGATGACTTTATTTTAAACAGACTCGTTTTAAGTACCAGCTCCTGGACCATGATGAAGAATTGTCCAAATATGATAACCATTGGGTTTTGCAAGGTAAAGGACAATTCACTGACGAAGATTTAGAAATTTGCAAAGCCATTGAAAGTCCAAACCTTCTAAAAGAAAATGTTCTTAATTATATTTCAGAATATTTAATTCACCGCTGCTATTCAAAACACCAATGTTCTACCATGGTTTTGGTATATTTAATTAAGATTTGGCGAGCCCATAAAATATTCCACTTTAGATTCCACGAATTTCTTTTGATATATTAAAAAAGCACAGTTGATAATAATGAAATGAAATAGGGAGGGATTGGGATTTTTTAACAATAGGTACTTTTGTTTTTTTGTGTTTTTTTTTGTTTTTTTTTTTGGTTTGTTATTTGTCAAGGATTACAGTAATGCAAAAAGTTTTAACCGCAAGTTATTATTAAAAAAGATATAATAAATGTAAGATTGCTACTTGCTAGCAATTTTTACAACGGAAAATACGACATAGTTCGAGATTTCTGTATGTGTTGGACGAGGTAGGACTGATGACGAGGACGATTCTTTAAATTACTAGATTTTAATACTTTTTGGATAAAGTAGGACTGATGACGAAAAAGAAAAAGGCTGAAATGCAAAACAGTACAAACTTTTAAGGGTTGGGGATTTTTCCCGTATTTCAACGCATTTTAGCCTTTTTTTAACCATACTATGTCATATTATATGTCGTATGTGTGATGTTGACTTATACAATGTCGAATGTATTCTAAGTATTGGCGCCTAACGGCGCCGCGCACTCACTTCGCTCGAGCGCTGGGAGCGCGTGGCGCCTCCCCAACCCAATACTAAAAAAAGCTATGGGCCATCTATAACGCAACCTAGAGGACAGCACCAAGCCTAACGCATCAAGTATCGTCAACCCGATATTAATACAACCTAAAAATATAAATAACCTAACCTATTATCCCCGCCAAAACCCCTAAAATGCATTGAAATACGGCGAAAATACCTGAAATAAAAAAGTAAGTTAGTATGTTTTGCATTTCCACATTTTCTTTTTCGTCATCAGCGCCACGTTATCCACAACGCATTAAAATCTAGGAATTTAAAGAATCGTCCTAGGGAAAATTCACTGCAAAATGCCAATGTTTAAAAATGCATATCTTTGTTAATATTCATTTTCGCCAAAATAAAATGAAAATTAAAGTAATCCCCATCTTGCCCTCTATCAAAAAAAATATATAAAAAAATCGGGTGGGGGGCAGCTATTCTACACTTAACCCAAAATGGCAGGCAAATAACAATTTTATATTTATCATATCTTTCTAAATAATAAATTGCGGTTAAAACTTTTCGCATTACTGTAATCCTTGACAAATAAACAAAAAAAAAACCAAAAGAGCCGTAAACACATTTTCGGTATGCACACGTTTTAAAAATTTAGTAATATCTTGTCGTTAAATCGAATTCGTCATCAGTCCTACCTCATCCAACACGTACAGAAATCTCGTAATATGTCGTATTTTCCTAGGTAAAAATTGCTGGCAAGTAACAATTTTAAATTTATCATACCTTTCTACATAATAAATTGCGGTTAAAACTTTTTGCATTATTGTAATCCTTGACAAATAATACATCTAAAAAATAAACAAAACCCAAAAAAACCAAAAGTACCTATTGTTAAAAATAGCCGAGGGGATTTTTCTTGTACTTACTTTTATATTTCTTACGAAATCAACTGTTTTACTTAAATAGTTAAAATAATTCAACATCACAGCTGACTGAGCTGAATTCAACTTTAACCTACTGAGAGCAAATTTTATTTTTCTTTGATAAGCAATTTTACAGTGCCATCGTGTGTCCGGGAATTGCAAGCACCGTCGTCTGCTTCTTCAACGCTCTCATGGGGAAAAAACGTACCACGAAATTTTAACATTACGGGGATAGGAAGAGGCGCCTCTCTGTAGCGAAGCGACTTTACACTCTCTGGCGTGATTTTAAACTCGATAAATATTGTTCAGCGTTAGGTGGCACTTTACACGTAGTACACCACGAATACGAGCAAGGTTTATAGACCTCGATACGGGGTAGTCTGCTAGTTATCGCTCCCGTATATTTTAGGCGAATAACACTCCACGTAAGGTATCTATTTCTTTAATATATCTATGTTCGCAACGCAACGAGAATTGGCTCTAAATATGAATTCTATAATGTCTATTAGTGCGTAATTGAGTTTAGCGTTTTTTCTTAAGAGATATCTTGGTTTTTAAAAATATATTGATTTCCAATACCGTTAAAGTTTCAAGAAAAGTCACTTTTGAATGGACGTACGTTATTCATATTTCTCTAAGCATCGGATTTTGGAATTTGTAAGCTAAGAAGGAAATTGAAGTAGCAGACGATAATGTAACACGGCTACCAGACATGTTTTGTGGTTTTACATAAATAAAATGTATGGCAACCTGATTTTTCTATGTCTGAAAACAAAGATAAAATAACTACGTACCCTAGATTCGAAATCACGACATTTCTCTATGGTGGGTTTCTCGAGCGGCGTTTACCGAGTTCGCGCCAGAAATCGGAAAAATCGGGCTCCATAACTATAAAGCCGCGTTCACGCTAGGCACTTTGGAAACGATTTGAAACGGTTTTGAAGGGTCAATTTATAAAATTTTAGAATCAACTGGATTAATAGGCAAACGATAAAAACAGTTGACCTCAAAATTTTATAATTTCCCTTTTAGAAACCGTTTAAAACCGTTTCCAAAGTACCTATTGTGACCGAGGCTTAAGATAGTTCTGCCACCATGGAGGCAGATTTTTTCGCTCAGTAAGAGCCTGCGTTTATGCGTAAGGAGCTTGATTTCGAATCTAGGGTACGTAGTTATATTATCTTTGCTCAAAAACTGCTGGAATTTCGTCTCCACGGCAGACGATTTTTCATATTAAAGGGGCTGGAAAGTGGGGTTTTGAAAAACGTCATCCGTGACGTCATTAACGAAATTTGGCGCGTAGAACTACTTTTACTCAAGTTCGCGAAGACGTAAACAGGCACCGCTGTGTTGAGATTTTTGTATGACGAAATCCAGCGTGGTCTTGGTTAGGGTTAGCTGAGCTCTTAGGAAGTTTTAATTATTCATTAATCTTTAATGAGATTTAGTTTAGTGAACAACAGATGTTTAACGAAAAATTCATTTGAGCGATAAGGTCTTTTGGTAGTAATGTGTTCGTAATTTTTTAAATTATTATTTGCGAGTTTCATCGAATTTTGTAAAAAAACGCTAGATGAATAGAAGCCAATTTCTATGGGCCTTGGTTTCACTGGAGCATTTTGACAAACCTTAGAACTCAACCACAGTTCTTTTGCCTTTTCCCATTTATCTAATTCACAAACAAGATATATTTTCGTATCATCACGTTTCCGTTTTTTTATTTGAATTAAACTCGTTCATTGTAATTAAATAAATATGAAAATACTACAACCAAAACCACGTCCACGAAGGCCCGAATATCTTAGTTCGCGTATGAATACCTCTCACTAGTCTCTCTCTCGCGGGTCGCTCCTCACTATTTTCAAAACATCTCCGTCAGAGCCAAATTCCTCAAGCGGGGAATAAAGAAAATAAAGCAGGGTCCGGATTTTTTTGGAGATACTACGTCACTGGACGATTTCAAAACCCCACTTTCCAGCCCCTTTAAACAAATAAAGCGTCGAGCAGACGAAAATCCAGCATTTTATGAGCTTCTCGCTTTGACCGCTACGTGACTCTATGTAAACTGAAAAGGCTAATTGGTTTAAATATAAACTATCACTTTTAATATAAGTAACATAATAACAATAAGTATTATATTTCCTATTGCTTTAATGTTAATTTTCTAACCAAACCGGTTTTCGACAAGTGTGATAGGCCTACTCTTTTCACACTGTAATTTGGACTCGCAACTTACCGCCGGTGTAAAAGTTTCGTTAAGAATTTAAGCCTGATATCGGAGAATGCGTGCGGA
Organism: Leiobunum rupestre; assembly: GCF_980474605.1. Classification (NCBI taxonomy): domain Eukaryota; kingdom Metazoa; phylum Arthropoda; class Arachnida; order Opiliones; family Sclerosomatidae; genus Leiobunum; species Leiobunum rupestre. The sequence continues at coordinate 54,179,305 of NC_143385.1, read as the reverse complement.
AAAATGTATTTTAAAAAAAAATTAACTAACATAAAAAAATCTCACACAATTAAATATGTAATATCGCTTTAAAGTCGTCACTGTCATTTATTTTAATTGAATCCGTTAACTTGTTAATTTCATTGTTAAAACGAGTAACGTATCTTCGGATAGTAGTTTAGTCGGTTTCCTTCTAAATTCGAAAATTATTATACCAATATAGTACATCTTGACGCAGAGAGGGGGAAAGCCGGTATAATTACCGGCCCGTGCAGACCATAGAAATCAGACGGTAACTAGAACGATTTTTGCGGAGGCGGAAGGCCCACCGATTAAAACCGTAGCTTTGGTTTCACTAAAACTTGGCGAAATCCGCCAGTTGCGGCTTCTAGATTTGTAACTCTAAAAGTCTACCTTTCTACGAATAAAATATATTGTTTAAAGACGGCGTTACTTACTGAACCTCCAGTTTCAAATCGGCATGTGGTCTACCATTGCAAAAATCGTTCTAGTTACCTTCTCATTTCTATGGGGCAGACTGGAGGTACCCGGGTTTGGTGTCTTCCGAAATCATAGAGATACTTCTAGTAACGGGGGGCAGAGGGGCAAAATCCCCAGGGCCCGGCTAAAAAGGGCCCATGAGGGACTGGTAGGGGGCCCGCAGCTGTAGGGGTCCACCGAAAAAGTTCAAGGGGGGTGCAAATCAGAAAGATTTTAAAGAGGATTTTAAATCTCAAGGGAGGGTGCAAAACGAAGCGCCCGCGAGTAAAACTTTTGCCCCGGGCCCCAAGAAAACTGCCTGAATTCTTATTTTACCGCGGCCCTGTCCTGGCGGAATATAGTATACAGTTAAAATTATAGAAAACCTCGAAAACGAGTGTTCACACGAACACCTGGAAACCGCTCTGAAACACTCTAAAGCTGTTTCTGGCAAGTGTGAACGCGTTGAAAACCAGTAACAAAGCGCTTCAAAACGATTTCGAGGTGTAAGTGTGACCGAGGTTTTGGTCTGGAAACGCTGCCTTACGCTGGCAGTTTTAAAATTTTCAGCCAAACCAAACCTTTTAGCCACGCCCTCTCCCAAAACTCAGCGGAAACATATCTTCCATACGCTAGCGAGGGCAAGTAATAGATGAATCATGAATTACAAAATACAAAACTCTTAAGGCATTATACAATACACAAATAGATTGACTAGATATTTTTTTTTGAGATAGTGGTTTTTCTCAAAAAAAACGTGAAAACCTTTAACGTTCAAAAAAATACTTCAAAATCAATAATTTTCGCCTAAAATCTTTTTAGCCCTCACAGCAAAAAAAAGTAAAAAATCCCACACATTGGCAACACTGTCTACGGTCAGTTTATAAGCTTTCTGTAGCTGCTCCAATTATATAATAAAGAAATAGATACCTTACACGGATTGTGATTCGCCTAAAATATACGGGAGCGATAACTGGCAGACAACCGTCATGGTTAGTGTTCTGTTCCACTTCCATATACTTGTTTTCCACTAGTGGCCGTAATGACGCGTTTCTCAGCTTTGAGACGTACAAACGTTTTTACGCTCGTAAAGAAAATAACATTATGACTCGCGCTCGTGAAAAACAATTTTAAAGCTCCACCTAACGGCGAAATAAGAAATTAAGCGGGTCAAATAAATTATTGGAAAACGACAAAATGAAGATTATCTTGAGGTGATGTTTACCTGTTATTTTTTACAATTGATAATTTATATCAGATATTCCTCAAATAAGAATTGATTGAATAAAATAACTTAGTTACGCAAAGCCATCAATTATTTTTTTCGTTTTATTCAGTTTTTAAAATAGCTATTATAACTGAAAAAAAAAACGTTATTTTTATTCTTCCATTAGATTTTTTTCACTTAGAAAAGACAATCTATTGAATAGTAAGTTTGAAAATAATTAGTTCTGATAAATTATCTATAAATTCCAATGAAGTAATGAATATCTCAATATATGCCGAATTAAAATTATTATAGTAAACAATTTCCAATATCCAATTTTCAGTTCCTTTATTTTGAACGCTACTTGTGGGTCATATATCTGAAATTTATTACGTGCATTATTTTCATAAGGAATATTAAATTATTTTCATTTTCGCAACGTACGAATTCTGGTGGTGATTCGAACTATGATCTTACATACATTTCTCTTACCTCAAAAGGGAAAACTCCCCATTCCAAACGGCGCATTCCGTTTTGGAACCCAGTTCGCACGCTTTAATTGAAAAAATAAAACCGCCTGAGGTTGTGATTAGAAGAAAATGTTCGCTTGTGAAAGCGATTCGCTTGAACTTGAGATGAACGGTTCTACAAAACATGCAGATTGAGGGAGATGCTAAAGAGCCGGTTATTTTCAATTGTTTCTCCGGAGATAATTTGCATTTCACAGAAATATTTTCAAATAATGCCAACGGGGGTATTCTGCAGACTTTCCTAGGAAAGTTGTGACACGCCTTCCTTCTTTCAACTTTCTTCTTGAGATTTCATTGGGCGCGAAATCACATGTCGCATTACGTCCACAGGGACCGTACAAATTCGACCCCTTCGCTCCGATTGGTTGTCGTTACGTCAGAGAATGACACCACGTGAGTGTGAGGCAATGATCGCCATCTATGCGGCTCCGAAGGACAAAGTTCAGTTCAGTTCAGCAGCCAGATTCAGCGGGCCCGTGGTTAAGAGTTCTCATAGGCTGAGTGGTCGTGACGTATGCCTATTGTAATTGGCTCCTGAAAATTGAAGCGGGAAAGATTTCTCCCGGGAATTTTCCGTTATCTCTGACGCAATTCCGGGGGAAAGAACTTTTAGCTTGGAGGCGCCTTCTGTCTTTGAGCGCGAAAACTAGCATCATGAAAATTCGAACGGAAGTGAGTTTATCAAAAGGTCACGGTCAACCGGAAAGAGTGCTGAAGGTCAATTTAAATTTCAAAATGGCGTGTGAAGCTGTGGAAAATGTCCCCCGAACGTGTGTGCTAGTGTCGTGTATTAATTTGTAAAAATGTCGATAAAAATTATATGTAAACCGTAATTTACACGATCTGGACGTTGAAAAATTAGGTATGGAGTACAAATTTTTAAGAAGAAGGTATATTTGAAGGTTTCAGGTTACTGGAAGTCGTGCATTAGTGTACGCCTGTAACCCTTGCCTTATTTTAAACAAATTAAGATCCTTTTTTGCAAGCCGAAGAGGTTTTATCTGCAAAAGTAAGAGAAGTACACTTGTTATAAGGTTTATTTCTTAGACTAATTAAATACTTTTAGATGGTTTGGGTTTCATACAATGGCCTGGTCTCATTCTCTATGGAAGAGGAAGACTTTTAAAAAGTGATGGTAAAAACCTCATATTCTTATATGAATTATGACATAATTTCAGACTTTTTCTTGCAGAGTTACACACTGCCAGTCCATAATTGACACTATTGACTTTTTGAGTGTCAATATCAAATCCTCCGCAGTAAATAATAACAAATATGGATAAGAGAGGCGACTTATTCAGCATTTTCTTGGGTGCATATTTTTTTGAAAATTAAACAAATTGGTTATGTTAGGAGTTGATAGGCTACTGATATCGTGATTATTAACAATAACTGGTTCACGTCTTTGATACTGATATTTTCAAAATTATTTTATCAAAAACAAGGCAGATGGCGCCAATATACTTGATATTGGAAAAAATCACTTGCATTGTAAATTTTAAAAATCAGTATAGTTTAAATTACGATATCTGCTAACATTTATTTCTGTAATATTGCGGACAATTAAATTAATTGAAATATTCTATAGTAAATTTGTTCATTTTGTAACTAATTTACATATATGTTGGTAGAAAATTCTTCAATCTGCTAAATTTTTCAAAAACCTCCAATGTTTTGACATTAAGGCTTAAAAAATTCAGAATATTGCATAACTATGTATCTTTGGTAACGCAGCCCGTTGTAGCGTATCTTTTGTAAAACCTTCGCATATGAATAGGTAGTGTCATATGTCACCGAAGAGAAAAGCATATTTATGAAAAGGTGATTAAGTTGGTGTTAAATATTTTCCAATTTATCTGACCCCGATAATAAATTTTCCCGCTGTTAAATCGGTAGCAATACATCTTTTCAGTTTATTACTGATATTTTACGATGAATAACGTTAAACTAAAAGCTGAACATTGCTTGAAAAAAACATAACTCTTGGATCATACAAACGTTCAAGGAAATTACGCCATCTATCCCGTATTTGAATAAAAAAATAAAAGTAAGCAAAATCATATCAGTTTGAGTTAAAAAATACACTTCATACATTTTTAAAATACTAATTGACTTTATAGATCTTTGTTGAATAAAAACAATATATATTATATCTTGATGCTTTGTAATCACATTTTCGACTAGTTGCGAAAATTCAAACAATACTTAATATTATTTTACCAATTGAACAAGCCATAAGAATCTCCAGTTAATTGAGCCTCACCATCCATAAAATATGACTTTGAGCTATTGACACTCATTACTCTAAAGAGCTTTTCGGGTAATTAAATTGAAGTGTCAATGGAGATTGAAACATTTATATCAATTATTCCCAAAGTAGCCCCAAGGAATTCCATTCCAATAACCTTGACATGGTTGCAACAGTCACGTCAGTTGAACGAATCGTAGATACTTTTAGAGCTCTGCACTGGCAAGTTTGCACCTCTACTTGCTTTATTGCTGTAAAGAAAAACTATTTTTGAAGAGCCGCTCTTAACAAGTTTGTCGATTACCGTCATCGTTGAAATATGTATCTTTAAAGGAGAATGAGAAGTGGTCACTCTTTGAAAATGGTGAGACCAACCTGTAAGAAGAAAATTGGTTACTTTTTCACAGAGAGTTACGAAAAAGATGGACATCATACTTAAGCTCGATGTATAACGTGACATTTTCTGTCTCGAAGCGTATCAAGTTTTGTTAGAATCAACAATGAAGTTGTTGGGTAATCAAGCCACCTTCTAAATTTTGGGACCATTATTACAAAAGATAAAATAAAAATTATTCTCAACATGAAAATGTTCGTACCAGCTCTTCGTGTATTTAGTAAATTCCATTCTTATCCATATAGTTGTACATTGTCATGAACGATATCTAACAGTACTTAATTAGTCTAAGAATTGAACCTTATAACAAGGGTACTTCTCTTACTTTTGCAGATAAAACCTCTTCGGCTTGCAAAAAAAGGATCTTAATTTGTTTAAAATAAGGCAAGGGTTACAGGCGCTCACAAAGGCACGACTTCCAGTAACCTGAAACCTTCAAATATACCTTCTTCTTAAAAATTTGTACTCCATACCTAATTTTTCAACGTCCAGATCGTGTAAATTACGGTTTACATATAATTTTTATCGACATTTTTACAAATTAATACACGACACTAGCACACACGTTCGGGGGACATTTTCTACAGCTTCACACGCCATTTTGAAATTTAAATTGACCTTCAGCACTCTTTCCGGTTGACCGTGACCTTTTGATAAACTCACTTCCGTTCGAATTTTCATGATGCTAGTTTTCGCGCTCAAAGACAGAAGGCGCCTCCAAGCTAAAAGTTCTTTCCCCCGGAATTGCGTCAGAGATAACGGAAAATTCCCGGGAGAAATCTTTCCCGCTTCAATTTTCAGGAGCCAATTACAATAGGCATACGTCACGACCACTCAGCATATGAGAACTCTTAACCACGGGCCCGCTGAATCTGGCTGCTGAACTGAACTGAACTTTGTCCTTCGGAGCCGCATAGATGGCGATCATTGCCTCACACTCACGTGGTGTCATTCTCTGACGTAACGACAACCAATCGGAGCGAAGGGGTCGAATTTGTACGGTCCCTGTGGACGTAATGCCCCCCTTGAGGGTCGTTCCTTGCCGTGGTAAGGGGGCTAGCGCGGGTTGGGGCTAAGCTGACGGGGACTGGTGGGTCTTCGAACGCCAGAAACCGGATGTGTTTCCCCAACTCCAGACTAAACGCGACCCAGTTTTCCCAAATGGTCACGCCTTGCATGGTGGGGAGCTTAAGGTGGTTGTTGACACAAAGGGCCGTTGGCGCAGTTGATTTATCCTGTGACCAGCTCGTCCCGGCGGAGAGACCCCGACCGAAGTGACTGATCCCCTAACGGTTACACCTTGATGGTGGGGGGCTTAAGGGAATTGTTTGACGTGCGGGCTATGCTGGGTTAAGGTCTCCTATACCAGATTGGTCGTGCTTAGATTCCTAACCGATAGTAACCACCCTCTGTCGAGGTTTCAGGTCCTGACTATGGCCTGTTTAAAACTAGTCCCATCTGTTTGCCGTGGACGCGACCTGTAAGCCATGCGATGGGAGTCCTGGAGGTTGAGTTTGTTGACATACTGCGGTTAGTTTTCAGACAACACGCCTCTTCGGTCCTTGAGTGTAGTTAGACAGGAGGTCTACGCTAGTCCGACGTAGATCAATCGGCTCCTATACGGGGATTGTAGTCCCCGGTAGGGAGGACTAACTGGGCATCGTGATACTGCTAGTTATCCGTGCCTGGGTATATCTCTCTCATATCACTTATCTTGCTTGCAAGATACCCATGTTGGGCTCCGTGGTGGGCGGTGAGTGGGGTTGATGAAATGTTTTGTTTTTCTTTATGGCTACCGAAAACAACTACCTTGAAACTGGATTCCTCGAGTTTCAAGAAATTTCCGATTCGGAAGACACTGTCTTCCAGAGGTCCAAGCGACCTCGAAATGACTTTCCAGAGGTAGAAGATGCGGTTAAAGAGAGTGTCGAAGCTACACTCGCTAGGGAATTCCTCGCCCTAGATAGAGTCCTTTGCAACAAGGACAATAAAGTGCAAATGGCAGTTGCACAGAAGATCAGGACGGTCTTCAAAGCGGTGGAGACCATGGTATACACCAGTCACCTGGAACTTGCTAGGGTGCAGGGTGCTTTTGAACAACTTAATGAGACTGTGAAAGATCTCAGAAAGCAGAAAATGAGCTTCGCTACAGTTGCAGCCAGTAATGTAAGTTCAAAGGTTCCTGAAATTACCAAGGGCAGGAAAAAGTCCACCGTTAAGAAAGGGGGACCGAAGGTTCCGCCAAGGGGAAAAAATGTGGTACTGCTCTATCCCACAGAGCAAGGTGAGACTTCTAATTCTCTCAAGAAGAGACTAGAGAAGGAGGTTGATCCCTCCAAACTGCAAATAAGTGTTCAGAGTGTCCGGTCCTGTAGGAACGAGGGTCTGGTGGTACAGGTTAAAACCGCTGAGGATATGGAGAAGCTGAAGAGGGGAATCAGCGATTGTGCTGCCTTGGCAGACAAAGTTAGTGTTAGAGCTCCAAAGCTCAATAACCCTAGGGTTATCCTTTACGGTGTTGATGAGGACATCGTAAAGGAAGAAATTGTTGCTAAGCTTATAAGCAACAATAAGCTCTCCTGCAAGGAGACAGATATTGTCCCTAAGTTCTCGCTGAGGAACAGAAAAAGTGGTGTTAACTGGGTGCTGGAGGGGCCTCCAGCCCTGCTTAATTCGTGGAAGGCGAAAAAGAAGCTCAATTTGGGCTACTCTGTGGTTGGAGTCAAATGTTATGTGTATCTTCCAAGATGCTTTAAGTGCATGAAGATTGGACACATAGAAGGTGGGTGCATTGAAAATAGAAGGTATTGTTCCCTATTCTCAGAGGATCACAGCTACAAGGATTGTAAGAGTGATCTTAAAACTTGCAGAAACTGTGCCCTGAGTAATAGGGACAAGAATACCAAACACAACACTGCGCATTCAGCCCTGGATGGCCAGTGTCCTGTGTATAAGAAGGAGTTGGAGTTTCTAAAGAGTAGAACCAACTATGGAGGTGAGTAGGAAGCTAAGCTGTCTGCAGGTCAACTTAGGCAAGGGCAAAACTGCAACCTCTGCGCTTAGACAGTCTTGCCAGGAAGGCTCTATAGACATTGCCTTACTACAGGAACCATATGCAATTAACGGTCGGGTAATAGGTCTACCCATGGGAACAAGGATCGTCTGTTCCCAGGACAATCCAAAAGCAGCTGTAGCTGTCTTCAACCCTCAGGCACAAGTGATCGTGCTCTACGGTTGTGGTGGATGTGCTTTTGGGGAATCTAAGCTTATGCCTGTTCTCCATTTACATACCACCAAATGATGACATTGAATTCCATATCGATAAGATTGCGAATCAATTGGAAGTACAGAGTGGAAAAAAGGTTATCTTGTGTGGTGACTTTAACGCCCATCACGCGCTTTGGGGATCAAAGCATCACGATGAGAGGGGTAGGTTGTTAATCGACTTGTTCAACTCGTTTGATTTGAATGTCGAGAACGATCCGGGTAGTGGCCCGACGTTCTGGACCGTTAATGGTAAGAGCTGGGTGGATCTTACGGTATCCAGTATGGCAATTGCGAGTAGAGTAATTAAATGGCGTGTCAGCAACGAGGAAACGTGCAGTGATCACAAATGCATTTTCTTTGAAATTGGTGATCTTGTCCTGGAGAATGATTCGAATGCAATTCGTGTCAAGGATATTGATCTTGAAAGGTTACAAGATATTATCGTGCCTGACTTGGAGAGGTTGATGGAGCCTCCACTCAACAATGAGGTTGAGGTCGAGGCATGCGCGGTGGAGATTAATAATCTCATTATTGAGCGTTCGAAAGAATGTTCAAGGTTGCGTAAGAATAAGGGGCACAAGTCCACTCCCTGGTGGACGAGCGAACTCAGTGAGAAGAGGAAGGAGTTACGAACGCTCAGGAGGAGGTTCCAAAGAACCAGGGACCATGCAGCCCGGGAGGCGCTAAAGGTCGAGTACCGTCGTGAGTCAAAAAGCTATAAAGCACTTATAGCAGACTCAAAGCTTAAGTCCTGGCAGGATTTCTGCACAAGGGTTTCAAGGGAGGATCCTTTCTCCCTACCCTATAAGTTGGCCACAAAGAAGGTCAAGTGTAAGAATGCATTAAATTGCATCAAGAAACCGAATGGTTCTTTGACCTCAGGTATTGAGGAGACGTGGTCTACTCTGATGGATACTCTTTTTAAAGAGGACTCCTTGGATGATGATGAGGAGGTTCATACGACAATAAGGGAGTCATTGCACGAAGACTTCATGAGTCAGAATGATGAGCCATTTACGAGTGATGAGGTCTTGGAGACTATCAACTCTTTTAAGAAGGGCAAGGCTCCTGGTGAGGATGGTATCACCATCGAGCTTTTCAAGATATTTTTCTTAGCTTGCCCAGCGCTGTTTGTCAGGCTTTTCAACACTTGGCTCAGTATGGGATACTTCCCAAAACTTTGGAAGGTTGCTAAGTTAGTTTTTCTTTATAAAGAAGGCAGAGACAGGCAGGACGCTAAGGCCTACAGGCCAATCTCGCTTCTTCCGGTGGTAGGGAAGGTGCTTGATAAGCTGTTGTCAAGAAGGTTGTATTACTTTCTCCACAGCAACAAATTGCTTAGCGATAAGCAATTTGGGTTTAGACATAGTCGATCCACGACTCACTGTCTAACCAATATGGTGAACCAAATCAGGGATAACAAAGCAAATAATTGTCACACCAGTCTGATATCTCTAGATATCGAGGGTGCTTTTGACAATGTGTGGATTCCAGGAATCCTACACGGTTTAAGGAACTTTAAGTGTCCGAAGAACATATATGAGACATATGTTAACTATCTGAAGGATAGAGTTGCAGTGGTGAGGGCAGGTAGTACCTGTGTACGGAGAGTACTGACCCGCGGCTGCCCTCAGGGTTCATGCAGTGGACCTCTGCTATTCAATGTGGTTATGGATAGCGCACTGAGGATTGAGTATCCAGAGGATTCTCTAATCCAAGCCTTCGCGGATGACTTGCTGTCATTATTTTGGGGCACGTCCAGGCGTGCTCTCGAAACCACGGGTAAGGTGATCGTGGATAAATTGACTAAGTGGAGCCAAGTCTATAAGCTGAGTTTTTCCATTAAAAAGTCGGCGGCTATCACCTTCGCCGCAAAATCCATAATGAAAAGGCTCCCAATCTATAAGATGGGAGCCGTCAACATTGCAAATGTTGACAAGTTGAAAGTTGTTGGTGTCACCATCGACAGCAAGCTTTCCTTTCTTCCTCATCTCGAGGAAGTAAGTGTCCGGGTGACGAAGCTGGTGCAAAGCATTGCTTGTTTTGCAAAGGTTGAGTGGGGCCTCGACCATAAAGCGTTAAGGACTATCTACAATGGGTGTATTGTGAGAGTAGTGGCTTACGCTTGCGGTGCTTGGTGGAAGAGCACGCAAAATAGTGTGATGGTGAGGAAGTTGAGCTCAATTCAGAGAATTGCGGCCCTTCGTATTACTTGTGCTTACCGGACTGTCTCGAGCGATGCGCTGCGGATCCTAGCTGCTGGTATTCAACCGTTAGACCTGGCGGTGAGTCAGGAAGCTGCTGTGTTCAGGTCCTTTTCTTTTAGAGAAGACAGTAAGCACTGTGGGGTGGAGTTACGTGGTGGTAACTACCTCTACCCAGGCGACCCATGGGAGGACCATCCAGCGGTCAGTAGCAGTATAAACATCACAGAGCAACTACCCAATGGCAATGGGATAGAGGTGTTTACTGACGGTTCGTTGTCCGGTCGGGGTGCCGGAGTGGCATTTGCTGTGTACAGAGATGGTGTGGAAGTGTACAATGAGGTCACTCGCATTAATGGTAAGGTGGATGCGTTTTCTCTTGAGCTGTTAGCAATACATGAGGGTATTTGCTGGTTAAGGACGCATGGTCAACGTCCTGGTGATGGTGCAACGGTTTTTACAGATTGTCTTTTTGCTATTAACGCATTAAGCAATCATAAAAACAATCATGGTTTATGCCATGATATCCGTAAGGTGTTAAAACGGATGGAGACTCAAGTCAACTTTACTTGGGTAAAGTCGCACACTGGGTGTGCAGGGAATGAAAGGGCTGACTTTCTTGCAAAGTCAGCAACCGATCTTCCCGAGGAGAAGGAGATGAAGCCAACTAAGTTGGTGATTAAAAGGTGGCTCAATGAGGTGACGACTCAAAGGTGGCAGGAGTCGTGGGATGAGAGTGAGAAGGGAAAGGTAACTAAGAGGTACTTTCCTAAGGTCAATGGTAGCTTCAATACGAATTACTATTTGACGCAAATCCTAAGTGGACACGGTAAGTTCCCACTCTACCTGTTCAACTTGGGTCATATTGCATCGCCCAAATGCATATGCGGTGCTCTGGAAGCAGACTCAGAGCATTATGTTCGTAATTGTCCTAGAACGAACCATTTGTTAAGGAGACCAATCCGCGAGAATGGTCTCCACAATCTGGATAACGAAACGATCAACGATCTTGAACGCGTAATGCGTTATATCGTTGTGAATTTTGACGAACTCACGAGTGAGTCGTGAGTAGGAGATGCAGGTATACGGGTGTATACCGTTGTGTGTATGTGATTTAGGAAGCATTTCCTATCTTTGTATACAGGTCGACGGCTCGGCCGGGACAGATGATGAGTAACCCCTGTAATGCTTTGGCGGTGCACGGGGTATATAAATACAACAATCTGATGTGGACGTAATGCGACATGTGATTTCGCGCCCAATGAAATCTCAAGAAGAAAGTTGAAAGAAAGAAGGCGTGTCACAACTTTCCTAGGAAAGTCTGCAGAATACCCCCGCAAATTGGATATTTATCGTATTTTTTGCAATTTTAAAACATGTCGAAATTATTTTTTATATTTTTTTCTGAAACGTAATATTTGGAAAAAATTGTTTTCAGCGAAAATTCTGAAAAACGTTTTCATTTTACGAAACTACTAAGAGATTACGCTCGTCTTATTAGACATATAATCAGAAAGTGAATCACGCGTAAATGTAGACTCATTGCAAAGTGTCTGGCCAGGAAGTAGGCGTACACATTTCATTGAAAGGGCTCCACCTCTTAATTACCCTCGTGACTTACATATAGACTTTTCAGCGAATGCCTGGTCCACAGACAGGTCATCAGCAGCAGAGAACAGAAGCCAATCAACCATTTGGAGGACATCTACTCTACTGAATTAGGGCTCTCTGTACAAAGAAAGCCCTGCAAACAGCAAGTCAAACATTGAATGATTTAGTGCGGCGCCATCATTGAAATATTCTATCATAATATAGAGTCATCGTACACCAGCGTTTCAAAATCTTTTTGTTTTGAAAATCGAGTTGCATGCTCTTCCAATTCCCTTCGATCCAACCAGGGCCGGACCGGCTAGTAGTTGGCCCCACCGGTTATGCAATCGTGATGGTCTCATTTCCCACTGATGCCAAATTTTTCCTTCATTGCCCCCAAATTGAATTGGCTCCAATCTGACCGGCGATCGCCGGTTAGCCACCCGGGCCAGTCCGGGCCTGTATCCAACCAACAATGGCATGGGATTTATCCTGCCTATTTCCAAAGCTCGCTCGGGAAGCAATCTTACTAATACAAGAACCAATCCAATCATTTAATGGAAAATGATTAATCAAAAACTATCTATCTTTCAAAATCCAGCTTTCATCAAAAACTAACTTTCTATATTAACAACCTCCTATTTATCAGACACTAAAATTCTCCGAAAAAGCGCCGTTTTATCCGACAATATCATATTATCAACAACCGCCGTTTCATAAGCAACTACCATTTTATGAAAAACCGCCAATTCAATAGCTACTACCATTCTATCAACAACCGCCGTTTCATTAGCAACTACTATACTATCATTAACCACCATTTCATTTGCAATTAACTACCATTCTATCAACAACCACCGTTTGATTACGACGACGGTAACGAGTCTATTATATATCCAAACCTCTTATCTTTATCCCCCGGGGTCTCCTGCCTCTGCTTAGCGGACACCCTCTTCTGGGTCCCTTACACCTCCCCCTTTTTGATGAAAGGATTGCTCTAGTATTACAAATATATTAGAGCCAACTTAAGACATTGGTTAAAGTTTTTCAAAATTTATATAAAAAGTTATCAAATATCTTTTTTTTTCTTGTTAAATATCCTGGTCATTTTTCGCGCCCCCCATGAATTGCAATATGAGAGTCAAAGAAGTGCTTCCCCTTTAGGGGATCTTATCCCTTTTTAGAGATTTTACCACCACAAAGGGATTTTATTTTAAAAGAACGGGAAAAAAGGAAAGTTCCGGGATTTTTCCAAAATTAAGTATTTAAAGGATTTTTGGGAATATTCCTAAATTTCCCCAGAAATATTTTGATCTAATAGACTAATACTTCAAATACCACGCCTCGACCTTCATTGGACCCCACGAATGAAATTAACTGGGATTTCCGAATCGCAGGCAGAAGCGCACTAGCACTTGTTCTCCGAGAGCGCCATTCGGTCTAGGTCAGTGTGTCACAGATTTTAAAGCATTAAAAAAATAGTTTTTGGTTAAATAATGATAAATCTAATTGTTTTAGTTTTCTAATTGGGAGAAAAACCAAGTTCGCCACTAAGGCGGTAATATTATTTCCTGCCCGTATTCCATTTAAATAAGCACAAATCACAAATTAGTTCTAAACCTTAAATTTGAGTGAAATATTACTTCTGGCCATACACGGCTTCGATAAGCTATTGCCACACTAATCTATTATCTCTGGCCATACACGGCTTTGATAAGTTAGTGCCTTACTAATCTATTACCTCTGGCCATTCACGGCTTCGATAAGTTAGTGCCACATTAATCTATTACCTCTGGCCATTCACGCCTTCGATAAGTTAGTGCCACACTAATCTATTACCTCTGGCCATTCACGGCTACGATAAGTAAGTGCCACACTTATTTAATACCTCTGGCCATACACGGCTTCGATAAGTTAGTACCACACTAATATATTACCTCTGGCCATACACGGCTTCGATAAGTAAGTGTCAGACTTATTTATTTCTTTCGAATATTAACAAACCGGCGAGGCAAACTTATTCTAATTTGTAGCAAACGCTTCATAAGCAAAACTATTCCGAAATGAAACTATTTGGTGACGACCTAGAAGCAACAAACACAAGAAGAACGCAGCTAGCCTTTGTGTTGTGTACAATTTCATTGGACAAACCCTTACGCTGAACGTTTTACGGGAGGGTGGGAAGACAATTTTCGGATTTTCCCCTTCCGACGGCAGCCAGCGCTAGAGCGTCAAGCCAATGAAAAACGTACACAAGAAAATCCACGACTTTTGACGGTTTCCGTTCTCCTTGTTGCTTCTAGGTGACGACGGGCGATCTTAATAACAAAAGTAACTCAGCTTTGCCCGGCATTAAAAATGTAATTATATTATAGTACGAGCAACTTTGATTACTCGCTATAGTGTGGTAGCAGAGGGCTGCAGAGCAGCGAAAATACCATACCGTTTCCGCTTCGTTTTGTTTCCTGGTATGGTACATAAATCCGTTTCCGGTCCGCTTTGTTTCTCGTCCGTTGTTTCCGTCCGTTTCTGGTCCGTTTAGTTTCACGCCTATTATTTCCGTCCGTTTCCGGTCCGCTTTATTTCTAGCCCATTATTTCCGTCCGTTTCTGCTCCGGTTTATTTCTAGCCCATTATTTCCGTCCGTTTCCGCTCCGGTTTATTTCTAGCCCATTATTTCCGTCCATTTCCGCTCCGTTTTGTTTGTCGCCTATCATTTCGGTCCGTTTCCGCTACGTTTCATTTATCGTCAATATTTTTCGTCCGTTTCCGCTCCGTTTGTTTCTCCGATATTATTTCCGTTCGTGTTCCGCTCAGTTTCATTAATCGTCTATATTACTTAATATTTATTTCCGCTCCCATTTTATATTTTGCTTTCCCTCAGCATACTATACACTCTTTTTAGAAACGTTTACTGGGCGCCGCCATTATCGTACAGACAACCAGAAAATTCATCCTCCAAAACCGGTTTTCTCATCAGCCTCCCCGTAGACTGTAGGGTAATGGCGGTCGATTGGGAAGGAGCGTTTCAGAGTCTATAGTCTTGAAAACGAGGATAAATTATTTTATTTTCCGGAATACAGAAATTTACAGAAACAATTATTATTTCTATTGAATTGAATGTAAAACTAAAACTTTATCGCAAGCCGGGTCACCCCGCCAATTTATTCCCCCTTTTCGCTAAACGCCTTTTTAACTTTTGCGATACTGCGCATTGATGTACGCAACGTAGTCGTAGAGAGAAAAAGGCTTCAGTCAGTGGCGTAACTATAGGGCGGCAGGGCTGGCAAAATGCCACGGGCCCCCGACCCGAGAGGGCCCCGACCCAAGCGGCTGCGACTTCAAAAATAGCGTAATTTTTTTAACAAAATATTGTACCTAGGTACTTAAAAATTATATTTTTTACTGGGAGGGCCCCATCCAAAGAATTTGCTACGGGCCTCAGATGGTAAAGTTACGCCACTGGCTTCAGTTGCAGTTATGTTTCCCACGAGCCGGTGAAGAAGATTAGGGTATCTCTGTCTGTAAAAGTGAGAGACCCATTCAGCAGCCAAGAGAGAAATGAAAACAGTGTCCATGCTTCAATATACGACGTTTTTTTCGGAAATTTGCACCTATCCCGATCCATTACAATGGTTTCGGAAAATTTTACTCCGATCCCGTTCCGTTACAAAGATTTTTCGGAAATTTGCTCCGATCCCGTTCCGTTACAAAGATTTTTCGGAAATTTGCTCCGATCCCGTTCCGTTACAACAAATTTTCGGAAATTTGCTCCGATTCCGTTCCGTTACAACAAATTTTCGGAAATTTGCTCCGGTTCCGTTCCGTTACAACAAATTTTCGGAAATTTGCTCCGATTCCGTTCCGTTACAACAAATTTTCGGAAATTTGCTCCGGTTCCGTTCCGTTACAACAAATTTTCGGAAATTTGCTCCGATTCCGTTCCGTTACAACAAATTTTCGGAAATTTGCTCCGGTTCCGTTCCGTTACAACAAATTTTCGGAAATTTGCTCCGGTTCCGTTCCGTTACAGCAAATTTTCGGAAATTTGCTCCGATCCCGTTCCGTTACAACAAATTTTCGGAAATTTGCTCCGATTCCGTTCCGTTACAACAAATTTTCGGAAATTTGCTCCGATTCCGTTCCGTTACAACAAATTTTCGGAAATTTGCTCCGGTTCCGTTCCGTTACAACAAATTTTCGGAAATTTGCTCCGATTCCGTTCCGTTACAACAAATTTTCGGAAATTTGCTCCGGTTCCGTTCCGTTACAACAAATTTTCGGAAATTTGCTCCGGTTCCGTTCCGTTACAGCAAATTTTCGGAAATTTGCTCCGATTCCGTTCCGTTCCTCTACTTTCTTATAATTTAGCTCCGATTCCGTTCCAGCGCCGCGGAAACGGAATAATTTCCGCTCCGTTGCAGCTCTCTAGGACTAGCACTTGGCCATAACTGGTCGTGACTCACTTTCATTTTCCCGCAAATATTAAATTTATATATTGCAACGTAATAACCCCCTATTTACATGCTTAAGTTAAGAAAGAGGTCCGTTCTCAAACAACTTTAATTATCGCCCAAATATCGGAAAAATATTTAAATTATCGGAAAAAGCGTACTTTATAGTACGCGATTGAAATTAAACTCGGAGAAAATCGAAAGGTTTATTTTTCTGTACGGATTTTAGTACGGGTATTTCTCACAGAATTTCCTATTAATTCCTAAATTTAAGAACGTGGTTTTCCCACAGAATTTCATTCCTATTTCTAATTTTTGAAACTGGGATTTCCAAAAGAATTTTATACTTATTTCTAAATTTTAGAAAGGGGTTTTCCCACAGAATTAAATAACTTTATCTAATTTTTAGGACGCGATTTACAGAATTAAATACCTATTTATAAATTTAAGAACGGGGCTTTCGCGCAGAATTTCTTCCCTATTTCAAATTTTTAGAACGTAGTTTTCCCAAATAAATTTATACTTTTTTCTCAATTTTAGAACGGGGTTTTCCCACCGAATTTAATACCTATTTCTAATTTTTAGAACGGGACTTTCGCGCAGAATTTCTTCCCTATTTCAAATTTTTAGAACGTAGTTTTACCAAATAAATTTATACTTTTTCCTAAATTTTAGAACGGGGTTTTCCCACCGAATTTAATACCTATTTCTAATTTTTAGAACGGGGTTTTGGAACAGAAATTTATAATTTTTTCTAAATTATGAACGGGGTTTGGAACAGAATTTCATACCTATTTATAAATTTTTGAACGAGGTTTTGGCATAGCATTTCATTCCAATTTCTAAATTTTAAAACTATTTTTCCCACAGAATTTCACGACTATTTCTAAATTTTAGAACGGGGTTTTCGCACAGAATTTCATGTATTTCTAAATTTTAGAACGGTTTTTTGGCATAGAATTTCATAATTATTTCTAAATTTTAGATTGGGGTTTTCCTACAAAATTTAATACCTTTTTCGATATTTTAGAATGAGACTTTCACTCAGAATTTTATACGTATTTATAAATATTATAGACGTGCTTATTCAAGCCCGTGTTTGACCTAATATTTGTGGCCAGAAGCCTCGTTCTGAAAAGTGCAGTCGCCGACAAGGAAACGTCGCTCGTTGTACAACAAAAGAGGAAGAATCAACTTACCGATTTGGAAGTGCAGATGCGAACGGAGACAATTTCGTGGATGCGCTGCAGGAACGGTGCTTCGAATGGCGCGTTAACCGTTTTATGCACTTGCAAAATCCAGTTGAGGGGGTTTGCACTGAGGGGAATTTCATCGGCTATCCAATGAATAATTGCATTTCTGAGACACGCAACCCCTAATTACACTGCCAGTCAAAATTTCAGCTAAAGGCTTTAACGGTTAAACGAAAAGGCGTGTGGGTTTTTAAATTTTACGTCGTTGAATGTGATTCCCCCTAAATTTTCCTTGTGGACGCGATTAGAGTTTGATGGATTGGCCTAACCGTATTTAAATGGATTGACATGACAGTCTTAAGATTATCTTAGAAATAAGACTTTTCGGAGGACCCCGTAAAGAGGGACTAACAGCTGGTCTAAAAACCTGAATTAAAAAAACGATTAAGAGAGCATCGCAAAACTCGACTATCTCGAATGGACCAAAAAACAAATTTGACCTTGAAGAAAAAAAGCAAGGATTTACACATAAGATAATCCATGTGTATTGATATATCTGAGACCCAGCGTAGCAAGAGACAAATATCAACTAATTTCATACAAATTAGGTGATCAAATATTTGACTGTTGACGAGTCTGTGTCTTAGATACTTAAATTAAACATATTAAATATAAATAAATGGATTTTGTCGCTAATTGGATCGAAAATGGTGAAGCTGTATTCTTTTCAATTTCCCCGTGAAAAGAAAATGCCAGAATTTGTATTGATGAATTCAAACTTAGAATTTATAAATCTATCGTCTGTTACTGATCCTGCCCTTTTAAAAATGAAGTGCCCCAAAGTGGACTCAGGGCCACTTCCTTTTCAATTTCCCCGTGAAAAGAAAATGCCCGAATTTGTATTGATGAATTCAAACTTAGAATTTATAAATCTATCGTCTGTTACTGATCCTGCCCTTTTAAAAATGAAGTGCCCCAAAGTGGACTCAGGGCCGTATTCACAAGTAGGCCAATGAGACCCAAAACTATAAAAGGGCCAATTTTCGGCTTGCCCTTTGGATATATTCATAGATCAAAATAATCCTTTATCTCTTTAAATTCTGCTCAGGGCTGCCAAGTTCGCCTATAAGGCTAGGAGCAATTTTAGAGTTTACGGTGTTACTCAGAAAATATGACTGACCTATCTGACATAGTGTTTCTAGCGTATTAAATAGAGTGTATTTTAAATTCCGTGTACTCAATTCGTGAACTTCAGAGTCGAATAATATTGCCGCGTGTAAAGGAAAACATTTCCGACGTGGACAAAACCTGGCAGCCGTCATCCGTCATTTCGTTTTAACGGAGCTGCGATTTTGCGCGTTACGTGAAACCATTAATTATATTCCAATTATATTCTACACCATCATTGGCGTGGTACTTGTTAATTTTAATTGGGTAGTTCCCTTTAACTATTCAACGCCGTTGAGGGCAATTTACGATATGGGGGGATGGCAGAATTTTAAAGTTAAATGAGTCCTCAACGGACTACTTCATCGGGGGTCCAGCTGGCCTTTTACCATGGACGATTCCCAATTGATAATCACCGAACAGAGGTCATGTCATTGTGGTGATCAACCAAGGCGGTAATGAACCCACTCACTGTAACACAGATTTATTATCAGCTTAAAACCAAAAACCATGTTTTTACATTTAAAACAAACATTTCTTTGAATGCTCCAGTTTAGCCAGATATAGAGTACCTACCATTTTAAAACAAATTTTTGACTGCGCAAAAGTCCTTTGCTGGTATGGATAAACAATACTGCCAACTGGAGCTTTTGTTGTTCGATCCAAAAAATGGAAGTGATTGCTCATTCAGGTGATTTATTTGAAATACATCGAAAACATCGGACTCTCCGCTAAATCGGTATGTAGCCTGAATTATTATTAATGAGAGCTTCTTTGGTTACTTGGAGAGATAGAATACATTCATTTCGCGATCGGTGCATTTATCGCAGTGCAGGAAATGGGCTGACTAACCCGCTGAGGACCCGACCAACTCTGTGCAGTGCCCAATTTAGTTCAACGAAACGCTCGTGTGCCCTGTTGACTTCGAACGCTCGAGAAAAAGGTAAAATAAAATAAAAGAAAATGATAGAAAAGAAAAGAGTGGGAAGAGGTCGTTGCAGTCAGGGCTGAAAAAGAACACAGAGACCGAAGAAAGATGCGGCCGGGGAGTTTTCACTCGACTTGTGTCTTGTAAAATGTTTCGTCGACAGTTTGTCCACAACCAGGTGGTCTTGGAACATGCGTGAATGACCGGATCACTGGCTGGGGGAGGAAGAAATGATGATACGGGCTGTGGTTTTTACTCGGAACGTCATGAAGCGAGAACGGATCAGACCAATGAACACTATCAGTTAAGACTAATTTCTTCGTTAATCCAATTTTGTTTTTTATGGGATAGTTATGGAATGATAACGAGGTGGTTATGAAATAATAATCCCAATCTTTTCAGCCCCAGTGAAGTCGCCACCAAAGCTTAACACCAGTGTACGGAGTGATCCACTAAGATTTATGTCCACCACAAAAACGCTCTTAAAAATAAACAATTTTTCAATTCATTGAAAGATTAAACGTTTCGGCATTTAAAAAATGAAATAAATATTTTATTTGGGATATTATTATTTTCCATACTGAAAAAATGTTAATCAAATAATTTCGGTATAATTTAAAGCGACTGTTTGTTGTCTGTAACGTATCGAACCAAAACTCAAAAGCTAACGCTATCTCTTGACTCTAATAAAACTATCTCGCAATCATGAAAAACTATTTTAATGATTAGATAAAAGTTGTAACTAACTGAACTAAAATAGCTTTTGTGTGTGAAGAGGAAATGGAAAGTATGTTACTGGAAATAGCGAGTGGATTATTTTTTTGGTTCGGAAGAACACCACAATGGCATGACCACGGTTTGGTGCTTATTATTTGGGGATTGACCTCTACAGAAAGTGTCCTGTCCATTGGAAAGTGCCCGCTGGCTCGTGAGGAAGTGAGGTTTTGTCCTTTGGAGATTCCGCTACACTCCACTACCATTAATTGTCTTCAGTGGTGTTGAATCGTAAAGGGGAACTGCCCGAATTTAAAAGGTGACGAGAAGCACACCAATGAAGCTGTAGAATCTAATCGTTTCACACAGTGCCGGATTTAACATTAGGCACTTTTTGCACAGTGCCTAGGACCTTCGAAACCATTAGGACCTACGAAAGAGATGAAAGAGAGCTTATAATTTGGGAGAAAACTAATCTAGAGCTAAGTGTCTAGGGCATTTGAACACCTAAATCCGCCTGTGATTTCACATAACGCGCAAATACCAGCTGTCTGGCTTTAGCGACGTTCAAAGAGTGTTACGTTTATATCCGAACTCATCATTTAAAATTATTTAAAAATAATTTCTTTGGTATAATAGTTAAATAATAAAATCAAGTAGATATTATTTTTTAATAATTTTATTTAGTATTTATCCGCTTCAAAAGCTTACGCGTAAAATTAAATTGCAGGCTTCATAGTGACCCCAAATAAAAGGAACAATACTATTTTATCTGCTGTATGGAAGTAAACGACCGAAATTCAAACTCGGTTGAGACCTTTTAAATTAACTATAGCCCTATTGCGTTTCTAAGTCTTGAGGACACAGCAAACTAGGCTCTAGTTATTTAACCGAATCTATTCGTCGGCTTCAGTGGCCCCGCCAGCAGTAGGCACAAGTAGGCACTTGCCTACGTTGAAAAAAATTAGTCCTTTTTTAGGGGCCACTAAGAGTTTAAAAAAATACCCTTTGGGGCCTCCAAATGTGACCGAAAATGTTTTTCAAATTTTATTTATTTTTAAAAATTGGTCATCTAGCCCTCTAAAAAAGAAATCCCATTCAATTGCAATTTCCAAGAGTCCTAAATGGCCTTTACAATCTTTTGAAGATTGCAGAGGGTGGGCAGAGGGGGCAAATCCTCGGGGCCCGTAGCTGTAGGGCCCGGCAAAGAAGCTCAAGGGGGGGGGGGTGCAAACCAAGATAACTTGGGAAAAGTTTTCAGGGCTCAAGTGGGAGGGGGGTTACAAATCGAAGGGGCCCGCGAGTAAGTTTGACCCCGGGCCCCAGGATACCTCTGCACGGCCCTGGACCCACCTATACTCAAAATAAATATTACCTGAGTACACTACCAAAGGCAGCGAACTCTGTGGTTTCTGCCTTTGGTAGTGTACTCTGGTACCATTGATATAGACAGGAGACATGACTACACTGCAAATAAATCGTTCACCTTAAGATCACTATTGTACACATTGGTAGCACATACATGTGATCTGTATATGTTCTACAAAGTGATCCCATGTGTGCTTTTACGATCTCTGAGTGTTCACTCTTTTGAAAATATCGCTTATAAGTGATCTCGTTTCACCTATCAGTGATCTTAAAGTGATCAGGGTGCCCTTAAAGAACGCATAACACATTTAGAACACTTGTATCAATGGTTTGGTACACTAAATTATCACTTTGAGGACACCACGTTGTAAAATTTGGTACACCACATAATCTCTTTTCGAACAATTTAAATTTATAGTGCCAATTGGTACACTAAGCGTAACATCTAATTGTTTATATATATCCTCTTAGCAGACGCTAAAGCTTGAGCGTCGCTGCGCCACCTAGTCTAATTTCGGTAGCGAATTGAAATTTCATACTTTTGTTTTATCCCCATTAGCTACTGAAAACTTTCGTTATACCCCCTTTCGGCGTCCATCCACGACATGTAGAGGATACAAATACGTAATGAAGTCAAAGCTACGAGAACAGGGGGCTTAACAGACGTTTGATACACGGTGATCCCACTTAGCAGAAGCTAAGCAAAAGCTTCTGCGTCGCTGGGGCCACCTAGATTCGTTTCAGTATGGCTAACACACTTGTTTTCAAACACGGACAGTAGGCGCCGTCTCTTTTTCCTGTTTTTCTACGCACGGCGTCTATAGGCCCCGTGCATGAAAAGAGAAGATACAAGTAAATTCAAAATCGTCTGCTTAACTTTTAATTTATCCAAGGACCATAGTGTAAACTTAATAAAGCAGACGAAAATGAGAGCCACATGTGGTATTTTTCCTCATTGCGGATAGCTTTAATGCTGCCAGATATCTAATCTACTCCAGGGGCCTATTGCCTTACATATTTATTTCCTACCCATATCGGTAAAACCAAGAGTTTTAACGCACGGGGTCTAAACTATTTTTTTAGATATATCTGTAGTAGCAGAAAAAGATACTTATATCATTCACGTTAATAAATTGCAAACAAAAATAATGCCGTTCAATATTAGAGCACTAAATGATCACCTGCGCAACAAAATTGGCTCATCTGTTCACTTAAAGAAATAAGGGAACACTACTGTTTAAGTGTTCTACTGTGTTTCCGGTGTGTTCTTTAATTGTACAAGTGAGCCAATTTTGTTGCGCAGGTGATCTTTTAGTGCTCTATTTTGAACTGTTGAAACACTTTCAGAATGCCAAAAAACACTACAAGATCACTCAGGAACACTAAAAACACACCAACAAACACTTAAACAGTAGTGTTCTCTTATGTGTTTCCTAAGTGTGCTTTAAGTGAGCAAGTGAGCCAATTTTGTTGCGCTAGTGATCTTTTAGTGATCCACCTTTACACACTTTTGAATTTCTTAAAGAACGTATTATTCACGCTTGTAGATCACTATAGTACACTAGTTACACACACACGAAGTACTATGTTCCAAAGGTGATCTCTTAGTGTATAGTGATCCGATTTTGTTGCGCACTTATAGCGTGCTTTTAGTGATTTACTAGTGAACGTTTTTTTTTGCAGTGTTAAGAACGTACCAAGCTGAAGGTTTTTCAACGTCTGCAGTATTTGGTGCATAACATTGATAAACATCAATGAGATTGATCTTCTCAATATACTACACTAGTGATCCACAAATTTCGAGTTGTTGGTGAATTTCTAATATAACACCATTTGCCCGATATAAAGATTTAATATTGTTGGGGAAAATACATACAATTTCTTTAATTTCTTCCGTTGTTAAAGTTTCCGGGGCGAAAACGAAATTAGTGCGGCTATACGCCTTAAGTCTAAAAATGATTGTTTTCAAAACCGCGGGAATCACGTTCCCGGAAGTTGGGTTAGATTACTTCATGCCGCCGCTACCAAGTGGAGCTATTTCGAAACATTTTTGACGTCACTGTGAAGAAAGGATGTAGTAGAACATTTTCCTAATGTCATACTTAGGGGTATTATGTTACTTATGGTAATAGTAATCTCCTCCAATAAGGACGTCCATGCTACAGCTATCCATTCATTTTTACTAGGTCTATCAGCTAATTGCATGTAATTTTCTACTTCCTCACAGTTTAGACACGTTACGGCATTACAAACATACGGAACCTCAATGGCGATAATTTTTAACCTTTGGGTAGGGTTGCGCGTATTTTTTAAAGTTAGCCTAACTTTATTTCTAATATCCTGCGAGGTACTTTTCGACCCAAATGTACTTATTTCTATTTCAATTCTTCCGACAATGGGTAATTCTAATTTTTTCGATAAATCCTGTAGTATATAAAGAAAGCTTGGGTGTAATAGTAATCCCACTTAGGTCGAAAAACATTCCCTCTTAGGTCGAATTGTATTCCCTCTTTGGTCTAAAAGCAATCCCACTTTCGTTGATTAACATTCCCTTATTGTATAAATAATATTCTTTCTTAGGTCTTATAGTATCTACTCAGTGGTCTAATAACATTCCCTTAAAATTGTTAGTGTATAAATAATGGTTCCTCTTAGGTAAAATTTTATTCCATCTTTAGTACATTAATATTCCCTTATTATATAAATAATATTCCTCCTGCTGATCTTTCACCTGCTGTTCTTTCCCCTGCTGATCTTCCAACTACTGATCTCCCAACTGCTGATCTTCCAATTACTATTCCTGGTCCAGATAAGTACTACTGATTTACTAACGCCTACTACAAAGTACAAATGCCTTCTACGGGAAATTTTCAACACTTTGATGAGTCCAATGAACTATGGACATTGTATGAAGAAAGGATGGAGCTCTACCTAAACGCCAACGGCATTTCAGCTGACGACATGAAAGTAGCCACATTCCTAACACTGCTGGGACCAAAAACATGTTCCTGCCTGAGGAGTTTAGTCAGTCCTGTCAAACCAATAGACAAAACTTTCGACGACCTGGTCAAGATCGTGAACGATCATTTCGATCCAGCACCTTCAGAAATCACTGAGAGAGTCAACTTCAGTAACCGCAGACGCAAGAATGGAGAATCAGTTGCAACGTACATTATGGAACTTCGTCGGATGACAAGATACTGCAATTTTAATGCTAATCTTGACACGATGTTACGAGATCGACTGGCAGCTGGAATAGAGAATGAAGCCATACAAGGACGGTACCTCTTGGAACCTGCTGCCAGCCTAACATTACAGAAAGCAATTGACATCGCCATATCCATGGAGTCAACTGCAAAGAACCTCCTAAATTTGAATGAAAAATCCTCGTCGGCTGCGACAGACACCGTACACTCCCTTTTTTCTACATCGCAGAACCGACGACGAAGATCCACTACGCCCACCACTTCACGCACCAGGGAGCAAACCAATGATCATCATCCCAGGAATTACTGCTATCGGTGTGGACATCCAGACCATCGTGCCGACAAGTGTAAATACGTCAATACAACTTGTTCATATTGGCGAAGTTATGCAAGTCAGCAAAACGCGACAGACACAACAATCCTAAGTATTTTGACTCTAAAACCAAGAACAAGATACACTCCTTGGATCAACCTTCAACGTCCACGGTTGCACTGCAAATTTGAGGTACATTTAGATAACATGTCGAGAACACTTATGTGCTCCCATATGATCTTGTAATGTGTCTATGTGAACTCACAATGTTCTAAAAAGTCATTATGTGTTCTTGTAAACCATTGGTGTTATTTAAGTGTTCACGTGTTCTAAAATTGTAGAATTAAAATTTTCAGAACATTTTACATTTCAAGAACGTTTTGTTCGCATATCAAGTACACTATTCTTTCAAAGTGATCTTGAGATGTCTCTAGTTTTTCATATTACACAGGCAAAACGTGTTAAGGTTTTGAACACATTTTAATGTTCAAAACTTTAACATGATTAGTTTGTTTGTGTTAATGTAAGAATAATGAGTACGCCCTCTTTTTAGTAGCAGGTGCTAATAGTAAGAGGTCGTGTTTAAGCAGATGTTACTGACAATTAAAGGTTTTAGTGGGAAATAAGACTCCACCAAGAATTCTGAGGTGCAGTTGATTGAAAATTCTTCTTCCCCCCCCCCCCCAGGGTCAAACAGAAGTTACCCAAGGTAAAGCAAATTAACCCGAAAAGACCCACCAACATAATCTAATACAGCTGCCAGTGGATTACATAAAATTCTAGAAATTCTGGTTTGTAATGATCAGGTACTGCAACCTGCTGTATGAGATTATTTTGTGGTTTCACACTTTAAATAGTTGGGAAATAACACCTGGTGGCAGTACTTGACTATTACAAACCAAATTGTTTTTTCCTATACTTTTTGTTATCCACTCGCACGAACCATGGTTTGGTGTCCGAATCTTGATGCAGCTATTGAAGACCTTGTTTCCTATTGTACAGAGTGCCAACAACGAGCGGCATTGCCTCCACAAATCATGATCAATTGGCCGAAGACAACATATACAATGGAAAGAGTGCACGTTGATTATTGGGACCATTTGAAAATCACGTGGTTCTGGTATTCCAAGATACTTACTCAAACTGGTTGGAAGCGGTAGCAGTCAAACCTTGCGCATCATTAGTTACGATAGAAGGTCTACGAGACATTTTTTCCCGTTACGGACTTCCGTCATGTCTTGTAACTGATAATGACACCAACTTCACACGTGATGAATTCCAAACCTTCACGAAGAAAAACCTTATCAGGCATCTTACCATGTCACCGTATCACCCTTCTTCAAATGGGCATGCATAGAAAGCTGTGTCCACTATAAAGAATGGATTGGCAAAACTCAAAGAAGAAATCACGCCACTCAAAAATTCTTTCACCACATAGACGTTCCCCTAACGAAGAGGGAAACACTCCTGCTTCGTTGTTCCTAATACGAGAACTACGTAGTCATTTGGATGGCCCGAGACCACCGCCCTTAGATCTGCAAACAGAGAAACCGGGCGTAAGCAGTTCCTTCAGACAAGGAGACACAGTATGGACCCACAACTTTGGAAAGGGACCAAAATGGTACGAAGGTGTCGTTGAAACATCAATTGTAAATGTTATACTGTCAATCAAAACTACTGCCAGCAACCTCATCACTTATACCAGCTGATAAAGCAACCCAACAATCAACCAGAACCTCCAGCAATTCATAGCCGACGAAGGCTTTGGCGTCGGATTCCACAAGCAACATTTCACGACAAACCCCGAGGAAGTCTTCATGAACAAGTCGCAGACCAGAAAGAGTTGTGTACAATTGAATTCTTCTTGAGGGAGAAAAATGACGCGTTGTCAATTAAAGACATCCTTTTTTATACTCGCATTTTTTATCTTTTTATCTAGTGCTGTTATCTAAACATTGTGATAACTAAGTTTGTTTTTATATTTTCGTATCGTATCTCGAATAAATGTGTTGTTAAATTAGTATTGGCGTACCCCCAATAAACACTGGCTTCCGTCTAAGTATTTTAATATTTTTTTAAATTTTGAAAAAAAAATGAATTTCCCTTAATGGAAGCTATTCCTATTCCCTCCAAGCGGTCGATTTTGGAAACTGATAAAGGGCATTGGAAGCTATTCCTATTTCCTCCATGCGGTCGATTTTGGAAACTGATGAAGGGCATTGGAAGCTATTCCTATTTCCTCCAAGCGGTCGATTTTGGAAACTGATGAAGGGCATTAGAAGCTATTCCTATTTCCTACAAGCGGTCGATTTTGGAAACTGATGAAGGGCATTGGAAGCTATTCCTATTTCCTCCAAGCGGTCGGTTTTGGAAACCGATGAAGGGCAATGGAAAAATGCAAAATTTACTACTAGACCAAACAAATTCCACAATAATACCCATAGAATGACCCAAAAAAATGAAATAATATTCATTTGGAAATACATTTCACAGTGATTTCAAACACAGTAGGTGTAGACACGGAGAAACTTCGAATTCAGACTCCTCCCGGAACAATGTTTAACATAAATCATTGATTTAAACACTAACTGGAAATCCAGAAATACTCTTAAGGGGCCACACCAGCGTTTGAGCTGGTTTCCCGCCAGCTCAAATGAATAGGGACAGCACTGAGCATGGCGGTTAGTTGAAACTTCATTGGTGTTCTGTACGTCACTTAGCAAAATTGAACAAAACGTGAAACACTGTTGTGGACCTTTAATATCTGCCCCTTCTTAGCCGTAGTATCACTTCCGATCCCGGGCCAGTCTTTTGTCACTGCCAGGCGCTTTTCGAACCACGCGTGGGCAACGAACCACGCGACTTCCCCTTTTCAAAATTTTACCCCCTCCCAAACAGTGGTATCTCCGTTCTCGAAACGGACCCCCAAGATAAAATATTTTAGTTGGGCTACCTAGCGAGGATTGGGGTCCTTTTTGGGGAAACTATCGCTAAAGAAAGAGCCGGTTCTGACTGGGCTGTAGAGACACCGCAGAAATAGGACCAATCTTAACTCGCTTCCGCAGGGCGCAATGTCGATAGTATGTATCACACGTGGTGGCTGAGATACGGCAGAGAAAAATTTGAGGGGAGGGATTAGGGCTAAATCAACGCGGCAACCGCTGTCAACACCTAGTCATGTCTCCTGTCTATATCAATGTTACCAGAGTACACTACCAAAGGCAGAAACCACAGAGTTAGCTGCCTTTGGTAGTGTACTCAGGTAATATTTACTTTGAGTATAGGTGGTTCCAGGGCCGTGCAGAGGTATCCTGGGGCCCGGGGTCAAACTTACTCGCGGGCCCCTTCGATTTGCAACCCCCCCCCCCCCACTTGAGCCCTGAAAACTTTTCCCAAGTTATCTTGGTTTGCACCCCCCCCCCCTTGAGCTTCTCCGATGGGCCCCGGGGTTTAGGCCCCTCTGCCCCCCCCCCCCTCTGCAATCTTCAAAAGATTGTAAAGGCCATTTAGGACTCTTGGAAATTGCAATTGAATGGGATTTCTTTTTTAGAGGGCTAGATGACCAATTTTTAAAAATAAATAAAATTTGAAAAACATTTTCGGTCACATTTGGAGGCCCCAAAGGGTATTTTTTTAAACTCTTAGTGGCCCCTAAAAAAGGCCTAATTTTTTTCAACGTAGGCAAGTGCCTACTTGTGCCTACTGCTGGCGGGGCCACTGAAGCCGACGAATAGATTCGGTTAAATAACTAGAGCCTAGTTTGCTGTGTCCTCAAGACTTAGAAACGCAATAGGGCTATAGTTAATTTAAAAGGTCTCAACCGAGTTTGAATTTCGGTCGTTTACTTCCATACAGCAGATAAAATAGTATTGTTCCTTTAATTTTACGCGTAAGCTTTTGAAGCGGATAAATACTAAATAAATTATTAAAAAATAATATCTACTTGATTTTATTATTTAACTATTATACCAAAGAAATTATTTTTAAATAATTTTAAATGATGAGTTCGGATATAAACGTAACACTCTTTGAACGTCGCTAAAGCCAGGCAGCTGGTATTTGCGCGTTATGTGAAATCAGAGGCGGATTTAGGTGTTCAAATGCCCTAGACACTTAGCTCTAGATTAGTTTTCTCCCAAATTTTAAGCTCTCTTTTATCTCTTTCGTAGGTCCTAATGGTTTCGAAGGTCCTAGGCACTGTGCAAAAAGTGCCAAATGTTAAATCCGGCACTGTGTGAAACGATGAATGATATGCTTATTAGATTCTACAGCTTCATTGGTGTGCTTCTCGTCACCTTTTAAATTCGGGCAGTTCCCCTTTACGATTCAACACCACTGAAGACAATTAATGGTAGTGGAGTGTAGCGGAATCTCCAAAAGACAAAACCTCACTTCCTCACGAGCCAGCGGGCACTTTCCAATGGACAGGACACTTTCTGTAGAGGTCAATCCCCAAATAATAAGCACCAAACAGTGGTCATGCCAAACCAAAAAAATAATCCACTCGCTATTTCCAGTAACATACTTTCCATTTCCTCTTTACACCCAAAAGCTATTTTAGTTCAGTTAGTTAAAACTTTATCTAATCATTAAAATAGTTTTTCATGATTGCGAGATAGCGTTAGCTTTTGAGTTTTGGTTCGATACGTTACAGACAACAAACAGTCGCTTTAAAATATACCGAAATTATTTGATTAACATTTTTCCAGTATGGAAAATAATAATATCCCAGGCACTACTGCTAGGTGGTCTTTTTCTATTAAATAAAAAATTTATTTCATTTTTTAAATTCCGAAACGTTTAATATTTCGATTAATTGAAAAATGGTTTATATTTAAAACAATAGCTAAATGTGTGTAACTAATTTTCGGAAGATAACTCTATATCTGCCTAAACTGGAGCATTCAAAGAAATGTTTGTTTTCAATGTAAAAAAATGGTTTTTGGTTTTAAACTGAAACTAAAAGTGTGTTACATTGAGTGGGTTCATTACCGCCTTGGTTGAACACCACAATGACATGACCTCTGTTCGGTGATTATCAATTGGGAATCGTCCATGGTAAAAGGCCAGCTGGACCCGCGATGAAGTAGTCCATTGTGGACTCGTTTAACTTTAAGAATCTGCTATCCTCCACCATATCGTTAATTACCGTCAACCAATGGCGGCGCTAGGGGGTAGGCCAGGTAGGCCACTGCCTACCTTAAAATTTTGAGGGGCCCCAAAATCACCCTATAAGGGGCCCCAAATTGATCTAGAAAGGGTCTAAAAATTGTCCCAAGTAATAAATTTTTTTATAAATAACAATAAAACAATTGTCGATAATGTATTTCGAAATTTTCGAGGTATCTCCTAGTAAATAAAACCAGTTCTGTTATATTTGTACTCGTTTTACCGTTGTTAGAACTTTTTTTGTTCGTCATGTACATCAATACTTTATTTTATTGAAGCATTTCGTTGAGAAAAGGGGGGTCCCGGGTCGGGGGCCCATTTATTTGGTTTGCCTACCCCCTTGAAAATTCCTGGTGCCGCCACTGCCTTCAACAGCGTTGCATTGTTCAAGGGAACTACCCAATTAAAATTAACAAG
Source organism: Leiobunum rupestre (assembly GCF_980474605.1). NCBI lineage: Eukaryota > Metazoa > Arthropoda > Arachnida > Opiliones > Sclerosomatidae > Leiobunum > Leiobunum rupestre. Next base: position 54,148,477 of record NC_143385.1, on the reverse strand, counting down.
AACCACGCGAATGATGGTGTAGAATATAATTGGAATATAATTAATGGTTTCACGTAACGCGCAAAATCGCAGCTCCGTTAAAACGAAATGACGGATGACGGCTGCCAGGTTTTGTCCACGTCGGAAATGTTTTCCTTTACACGCGGCAATACATTCGACTCTGAAGTTCACGAATTGAGTACACGGAATTTAAAATACACTCTATTTAATACGCTAGAAACACTATGTCAGATAGGTCAGTCATATTTTCGGAGTAACACCGAAAACTCTTAAATTGCTCCTAGCCTTATAGGCGAACTTGGCAGCCCTGAGCAGAATTTAAAGAGATAAAGGATTAGTTTGATCTATGAATATATCCAATGGTCAAGCCGAAAATGGGTACTTTTATAGTTTTGGAACTCGTTGACCTTCTTGTGAATACGGCCCGGAATCCACGTTGGCACTTAGTTTTTGAAAGGGCAGGATCAGTAACAGACGACAGATTTCTAAACCCTAAGTTTGAATTCATCAATACAAATTCTGGCATTTTCTCTTCACGGGGAAAATGAAAAGGATACTATATCACCATTTTCGATCCAATTAGCGAGAAAATCCATTTATTTATATTTAACTTGTTTAATTTAAGTATCTAAGACACATACTCGTCAACAGTCAAATATTTTATCACTTAATTAGTATGAAATGAGTTGATATTTATCTCTTGCTAGGCTGGGTCTCAGATATATCAATACACATGGATTATCTTATGTGTTAATCCTTGGTTTTTACACACAATCCTTAAGGATTTGTGTGTATTACGATCACCTACTGTGTAGCCGACGCCTCCGCCGCCGCCGTACACACGATTGCTCGCGGTACGTTATAGACACAAAGGCGATTGATATCTCAATCGGTAGGCACTATTATAGCCTCGACGGGATTTTCGTAATTTTTGTGATCGGAGCCCGAGAAGTTGGGCAAATGCCCAATTTACTATTTTTGGTGGTTTCGCTTTGTGTGGTATAATTTATTTAAAATTAAGTCCCATAACGTTAAAAAAATATTTTTGGTTAGTTTAGGATTCAGCGGATCTACAACTTCAGTTATATCAGTAAATACTAAATTTAAGTATAGTTTTCAGGTTAATTTACGGGACCCCAATTTTCGCGGTTTTATATTTTCGCCTAAAAGTCTACCTAACGTTCCTTAATTTAAGTCCGATTTTCATGAGAGTTATATTTTTGAATAGCTGTGGTTTCCATATAACCTAGATTTGCAATTACGTTGCTTAATTTTAATTCTAAGTGAGTTTTTTTGGACAGCGTATACGGACCCCCGCAACTTCCGACATTGTAAATACGCGTGCCTACAGAGTTCTAAACGCCATCCTTCTCGCATTTTTCAAGGCCGTTCGCATTCGCGCCGAGCTTTCAGCGTATACCCAGAAGTAACAATAAGTGTGACACTCAATGTTGTACGCACGTCTCACGCCCTTTTTACGCACGTCGTACAACAGGAAGGAAGTAAGTACGATTAGATCAAAAACCACAAGTTTTGTTACTTCTATGCCCATTCCAGCTTAGGTTGCAGTCGCGTTGAAAAAAAGTTAATTTTAAGTAAGTTAATTAGCCATTTCACGTCACACGTGAATTCTTTACGCGCTGAAGCTATATTAGCATTCGATTGAAAGCCTGCCTGAAATAAGAATAACGTACGACCAGGCGTGTAATAAATAAGTGTGACCCTAAATATTTGTTATACCCAGAAGTTAAGAATAAGTGTGCCACTAAATAATTTTTATGACCAGCTGCCATATACACGTTTACTCGCGGTACGTAGGCGATTGATATCTCAATCGGTAGGCACTATTTTAGCCACTTTAGAGATTTTGGTCGATTTTCAATTTAAATGTACCCCACCACCCGCGTTCGCACTATTGTCATATTTGAATTTCGTGCCAATTGATAAAGGTGCCATCTAACTCGTTCGCGTTTCACTACCTTATTTCCAAAACCAGGTAACTCGAAAAACTTGGTTTTTATACAAATTAAATTAAATTAAAGTGTTCGCGTTTCGCCACCTTCTTTTCAAAAACAGGTAATTCGAAAAACTTGGTTTTTATACAAATTAATTTAAATGGACGTGTTCGCCACCTTCTTTTCAAAACCAGGTAACTCGAAAAACTTAGTTTTTATACAAATTAAATTAAATGAACGTGTTCGCGTTTCGCCACCTTATTTTCAAAACCAGGTAACTCGAATAATTCTTTTCCCATAACATTCCTCTTGGGTTTATTAAGTTCATATTCAAGATGATTGAAAATTTTCCAAATTTAAATTTAATATTTAAAATAAAGTTAATACATCAGTAAGATTGTGTGTACTTAAATGTCCGTGACATCTTGTTTTCGTCAAGGTCAAATTTGTTTTTTGGTTAAGGTCCATCTGAGATAGTCGAGTTTTTCGATGCCCTCTTAATCGTTTTTTTAATTCGGGATTTTAGACCAGCTGTTAATCCCTCTTTACAGGATCCTCTGAAAAGTCTTATTTCTATGATTTTACCTGATAATCTTAAGACGGTCAGGTCAATCCATTTAAATATGGTCATGTCAATCCATTGAAATACGGTCATGTCAATCCATTTAAATACGGTTAGGCCAATCCCTCATACACTAATCTCCGACCACAAGAAAAATTTAGAGAGAATCACATTCAACGACGTAAAATTTAAAAACCCACACACCTTTTCACTTAACCCTTAAAGCCTTTAGCTGATATTTTGACTGGCAGTGTAATTAGGGGTTGCGTGTCTCAGAAATGCAATTTATTCATTGGATAGCTGATAAAATTCCCCCTCAGTGCTACCCCCCTCAACTGGATTTTCCAAGTGCATAAAATGGTAATCGCACCATTCGAAGCGCAGTTCCCGCAGCGCATCCACGAAATTATCTGTTCGCATCTGCACTTCCAAATCGGTAAGTTGATTCTTCTTCTTTTGTTGTACAACGAGCGACGTTTCCTTGTCGGCGACTGCACTTTTCAGAACGAGGCTTCTGATCAAAACACGGGCTTGAATAAGCACGTCTTTAATATTTATAAATACGTATAAAATTCTGAGCGAAAGTCCCATTCTAAAATTTAGAAAAAGGTATGAAATTTGTAGGAAAACCCCAAACTAAAATTTAGAAATAGTTATGAAATTCTATGCCAAAAAACCCCAATCTAAAATTTAGAAATAGTTATGAAATTCTATGCCAAAAAACCGTTCTAAAATTTCGAAATAGTAGTGAAATTCTGTGGGAAAACCCCGTTCTAAAATGTAGAAATATATGAAATACTGTGCGAAAACCACGTTCTAAAATTAGAAATAGGTATGTAATTCTATGCGAAAACCCCGTTCCGAAATTAAGAAATAGGTATGTAATTCTATGCGAAAACCCCGTTCCGAAATTAAGAAATAGGTATGTAATTCTATGCGAAAACCCCGTTCCGAAATTAAGAAATAGGTATGTAATTCTATGCGAAAACCCCGTTCCGAAATTAAGAAATAGGTATGTAATTCTATGCGAAAACCCCGTTCCGAAATTAAGAAATAGGTATGTAATTCTATGCGAAAACCCCGTTCCGAAATTAAGAAATAGGTATGTAATTCTATGCGAAAACCCCGTTCCGAAATTAAGAAATAGGTATGTAATTCTATGCGAAAACCCCGTTCCGAAATTAAGAAATAGGTATGTAATTCTATGCGAAAACCCCGTTCCGAAATTAAGAAATAGGTATGTAATTCTATGCGAAAACCCCGTTCCGAAATTAAGAAATAGGTATGTAATTCTATGCGAAAACCCTGTTCCGAAATTAAGAAATAGGTATGTAATTCTATGCGAAAACCCCGTTCCGAAATTAAGAAATAGGTATGTAATTCTATGCGAAAACCCCGTTCCGAAATTAAGAAATAGGTATGTAATTCTATGCGAAAACCCCGTTCCGAAATTAAGAAATAGGTATGTAATTCTATGCGAAAACCCCGTTCCGAAATTAAGAAATAGGTATGTAATTCTATGCGAAAACCCCGTTCCGAAATTAAGAAATAGGTATGTAATTCTATGCGAAAACCCCGTTCCGAAATTAAGAAATAGGTATGTAATTCTATGCGAAAACCCCGTTCCGAAATTAAGAAATAGGTATGTAATTCTATGCGAAAACCCCGTTCCGAAATTAAGAAATAGGTATGTAATTCTATGCGAAAACCCCGTTCCGAAATTAAGAAATAGGTATGTAATTCTATGCGAAAACCCCGTTCCGAAATTAAGAAATAGGTATGTAATTCTATGCGAAAACCCCGTTCCGAAATTAAGAAATAGGTATGTAATTCTATGCGAAAACCCCGTTCCGAAATTAAGAAATAGGTATGTAATTCTATGCGAAAACCCCGTTCCGAAATTAAGAAATAGGTATGTAATTCTATGCGAAAACCCCGTTCCGAAATTAAGAAATAGGTATGTAATTCTATGCGAAAACCCCGTTCCGAAATTAAGAAATAGGTATGTAATTCTATGCGAAAACCCCGTTCCGAAATTAAGAAATAGGTATGTAATTCTATGCGAAAAACCCGTTCCGAAATTAAGAAATAGGTATGTAATTCTATGCGAAAACCCCGTTCCGAAATTAAGAAATAGGTATGTAATTCTATGCGAAAACCCCGTTCCGAAATTAAGAAATAGGTATGTAATTCTATGCGAAAACCCCGTTCTAAAATTTAGAATTTTTTCAAAAGCGATATCCGTTTTGGATAGTTATATCTAAAGTGATAATGATTTCCCTTTTCAGATACAATTGTTCAAGATGCCACAAGTGAAATTATCCGTTCTTTTGGTCTTATCGATGGTCGGTGGTATTATGGCAGCACTCGAAGTAGGACCGAATAGCGGTAATTGAAAATAATGACAGGGCTCACCCCAGCCCATTTCTTAGCTGGGAGGGGAACGTAATATAATTCCCCCCTCCAACATTTTTGTCGGTTAAAAACTTCAACTTGCCCACACTTTCAATGTAGTCCAGGCAAATCAAGTATATGTTATTGTTCGTCACCGGTACAGACTTACCCAAAGCGAAGCGTTTTCTCCACTTCGCTTACAAACTTTAAGTCAAGCCAAACCAAGTCGTCTAGGTTGATTATAAAGGCAATTTTTCCCTTATTATAATTTTTGAAAACGAACAAACGACGTGATGGTGAGCGTGGTTAGGCTTAAGACAATTTTTTCTCCTTGACGCAAAAATTTCCGTCAGGCCATAAGTCTATGATATTGTTCCTTAAGTTTGTCACTTTGGGGAATATTTTGCTGAGAGCTAGTAACGGAGTGACGTCATTACAATAATTAAATCTCCCCCTAGCGAGGATCTGTCAAAGGCTACGTGTTTCGCGAGAGTGAGCGAGCGCAAAACGGCGACGACGCCCGTAATGCAGTCTTGCGAATAGCTCTGAACAAATGTTTTGCATTTACAGAAAAAAGTTCCATACTTATTTTACAATATTATACATTTATGGTTAGACCTAACACGAATTTTTCCGATCTTCATAGCAACGTTTTGGTCTTTTAACTGAATGTCTTTTCTTTTCCTTTCTTTTTAAGGTTGTGGCTGGAAAAACCTAAACGCGGTATGCGTAGACAAGAATAAGAGTTGCGTTGGAAAGAATAAGCTCCTCTGTGTTCCACCACCAGGATCGACTGCCGGGAATAAATGCCGTTGTCAATGTCAAAGCAACGAAGATTGCGAACATTCGAACCATTATTGTAGTTTAATCCATGACAACCATATTTCCAAATGTAGTTCTAACTTTTGCTTTTGTGGTTCGAAATGGGACTAGTGGAAAAACCTAAATTATATTCCTTTCTAAATGGATTTAGTTATATTAATACTATTACTCGAAACAAATAAACCTAATTATATATTATTTAGGAAAAAAATTATTTTATTGTATCATTAGGGAAAGGTATGAATACTAAAAATAAATAATATTTAATCCAATTTTATATATTAATCAAATTCGAAATAAACAAATCACACTGTAAAATAAAATTAATCTGATTGTAGCTACTGGGCGCCTATAAGAGTATTACACCCGCAGCATACCGGTGCTCAGGACGAAGTTAACTTACAGAGATCAAACTGCTAGCGCCATCTAAATGTTTGTTAAAATATGGTAAGTACTCGCTCGCCAACTCATCATCGCGATGCATTGTTTGAGTAACCGTAAAATAATTTTAATATAGAGTTTGTGCTACCGACAGTTATTCATTTTACTGCCAGAAATGATATTAAAGTTCTGGCAATCAAGCCCGAAACAACAACCACACCCCACATAAGGAGAACGACGCCCATTTTCGCGTGTACATTTCTCATTGGCTAGACGCTATAGCGCCTGCCACCATCGGAAGGGTAAACTCAAGAAAATGTCTTCCCCCTCCAGTAAAATGAAAGATGTCTGAAACGATGGCGGTATTGAGAAGTCTATTAAAGCTAGGAGTCAGGCTCCGAATACCTACAATATACATATATATTCAGAGAAGATGATCTGCTAAGCAGATCGAAACCGAGTAAGACAAGGCTTAATGCGTTTTTAATTAAAAATTTCATATATGCAAATTTAACGAAGTTTTTTTATTCTCAACAAATTTCAATGATATCTTACATATTAGAAGATAACAAGTGCTTTTAAATATAATTGATAATCACTATTTTCGTATATAGATATTTATTGTTAAAAAGTAAGTACATGTAACGTATATATTTAATTGAATATATATAAAAAAATAAAATTGTTCATATATTTCTTATTTGTAGCTAGTTTTTTAAAGGAAAAGTTCAGGTTGGGTAAGATTTGGATTTATTTGAAAGATCATGTTTAAATAAACTCAAAAATATCAGTCGTAAAATTGTATCTTTTTTTAATGACGAAAAATTAATTTTTAAACGAGCCAAATATACGCGCCAAGCGATCTGTGATTTTGTTTCCCGGTGACGTTTTAGGACTTTAATCACAAGTTGTTCACGCTATAACAGCGCTCTGTTCCCTGCGCGCGCTTGCTCCACGTGCGGTCTGCGGAGGGAAGGCGAAATAAAATGACCAAATGTTACAAATCTTTGATATCTTAATTTTATTTTCGACGGTCGAGGACCCAGATTTCTGGTTCCGACGTATATTACTAATCTCTTCAACAGATTGGCCTAGAATAGTAACCGACGGGAAATTACTCAAAATATCTAGTTTTATATTCATATGTGCTTTATAAATTGAATTGTTGATAAAGCGTAAAGATTTGTTTGGCACGCGCGGCGCGTTCCAGTTATACGAGACCTAAGCCTAAATTGCGCGATTTTAAAAGTTAGGATAGGTCGCAAATCGCTGACTAAGGTGCTGCTGGTGCTGGCGCTACACCTGGCGGCGAAAATTCAAACCCAAATACTTGGCGTTATTTTGCGTTTCAACTTCTTAGGCCAAAAACTATTTTTTCAAGACAAAATAAGGTACGTGTAAGTATATTGAACGTCTTAATTGTTGATCTTTTGATACGCAAATAAGGCGATATTTAAGAGTTATTTTTTAATAATTTGTAGAAATGAACATGTATAATTGTAGTTAATCTAAAACCGAGTCCGAGCCCGAGTTAACAATACCGTATTTTCGATTCCCCGGTACCACTCTGCCCTCTGCAGCACGATACCTCACACCAGTGCGGCAGTGCCGGATTAAGACCCTTGGGGGGCCTCTAGGCACTAGACTATCGGGGGGCCCCTTAGCAGCAGTAGCGGAGCCAGGGGGAGGCATGGGGTAGCTAACCAAACACATTTTGTAGAGTTTACAAAATCGAAACTGAATGACCATTTGGCCTCGCATTTTGTACAGGGTCCATCAAATATTTCAAAAACCATTTCCTCTGATATTTCCAGGTTTTCCAGAATAGTTTCGAGTATTTTCCAGGTGTACTTTTTAAAACAATAGGGGTCTCTAAAATGTTAAAGCATTACTGTTACACTTTATAATATAATATAATATAGTCAAGATTGAACGTATGAATCCAATACTTTATTTATAATAGTTCCGAAATTCGCCAATAGAGGGCAACAGTGTTTCGCTAGTGATCCCATGAAAAGTCCGTTTTTACCCTCCGAACACGTGACCCCCCCCCAGTGAGATATATCTGCCTCAACACAGAAGTCAAAACTTTGGAGATAGCGAGGTAGAAGCATTGAGTTGGGAATATTATTCTAGAGATCCAATCAAATCTGCTCCCCGCGAAACAAGTTTTTGAAAATTACGAGACACGTTAGCATATGACCCGTGGCGCCATCCATTATTTAAAAAAAAAATTGCCGGAAAACGCGTCTTATTTGAACGAACCATTGAGAGATAGACGGCGCCACGGGTAGAATGATAAACTGCCGTATTCTGCATGACCCCGCAAGTAAGAAGGGAAACGCCTACTTACTTCGGCCCTACCATTCGACGAGAGCTCACTGATTTCCCTCTTCTTCCCCTCTTGCTTTGCCAATTGAAGGGCTGCAGCGACGTCACTAGTGTGATGTGACTCTTGATGACCCATGTGCCGGAAATAACGTTAAAACGCCCTCTACTCCAAAATTAAGCGTACAGTGTCATCTAGTGATATTTTAGGCATGATAATTTGCAATGCCATCTATTTTTAATTTTTTATTCAAAACTTTTGTAATGCCATCTATTTTTCATTTTTTATTCAAAACTTTTGTAATGCCATCTTCTTACAAACCAAAACGTAATAGCCCTAAAACAATGCCATCTACTTTAAATTTCATTAACTTTAGAACAACATCTTTTAGGATAATAACAATAATTAAAAATAGCCTTCCATAGTAATCTGAATCTTGTTTGAAATTAAAACAGAAAAATAATATAATTATTTTTTACAATATTTTTATTACATATTCAGCTTTAGTGTACAATTTATTGAATAAAATTTACATAAAAAAACTGCCAACTTTGAGCACTCAGTTGCGCGGGAAAAACGGAAGAAGAGCTTCGTGAAGTTACCAACAAGTGACGAATAGTTCGTTTACTTTATGGAACTAAATTCTAGCAAGAAATATGAACCTGTAGAACATATAAAATTATGCACCTATAAGCCATATCGAAATGGGAACCTGTAGGAGTAGGGAGCTAGTGATTGTATTATCAGTAGCTACTAAGCGGCTGGAGCTCTGTTCCAACAGCCAAATGTAGGCGGTGTTGATAATTACACCTTTTATGTTGCTATAATTGGCTGTTTTCAAATAGGGATGGCTCTTAAATCCACTTATGGAAATAACTGTTCACCCATTCACACAAATAAATAAAGTTTTTTAATATTGTTTGGAAAATGTGTAGAAATTTGTGAAATAAATATTTGACTCTATTCGGTTTTGTGAAATATTTTCGTAAGCACTAAGCAATTGTTAAAAAATGGGTGATGAAGACCCTTCATATACTGTGGAGGAAGTGGAAGCTTCTATTCCCCATCTTAAGGAACCCAAATGTGAAGAGCTTCAGCGGCATAAAAGCAGTGCTCATAACTATAAGCAGAATAATCGATGGGAAACAGTTGCACTCGTGGTTAATCTGCTTTGCTAGCTCCCAAAATTTCCTCATCTGATTTTAAAATAATGGAACAACCTAAAAACTGATGCAAGAAATAACAATACTGGTGGCGGATAATATCCAGACATACTTAAAAATTAACCACTTAAAAGAAAACACTTGTACATATTATTGCATAAGTGTCGTACGGAGCAGTACCTTGTAGTATTTACATCTGAATAGGGGCTTTCTGTGAAAAATCTGCAATATATAAAGAGTTGTAATGATGCGAGGAGATAATTGTTAATAATAATCAGCCTTTTCAATCTGACTGCATCCAGAGGGAGTGAGACGTTCGGAAGTTTTATGAAGCTTCTGGAGTAGGGTAAAATTTTTAAGTAAAAAGCAATTGTGATAAAATAAATATTACCTTTAAGTATAATGCTAATGAATTAACTGATTTTAGTGCTCGTGATTGAAAAATATTCTTGCCAATGGCAACAGGACGGGGGAAATTTTTCAAAGTTCGAAAAAGTATATTCCATCGACACATCGGCCCTAACAGTAAATAAATAACATTAAAGTAAATATCATTCGTATTGACGTATTTTTAAGCCCCAGCCCTTGTGGATTAGGACACTAAGCCAACGTGCAAAGATATCACCCAAATATACATGCGAATGTGTATTATTGATTTGTGCAGAGTTCATTCGGTAGTATGCATCTGCAAATAAAAATATTTGTATTGCCAAATCAATAATATAATCATAATTTACAAAGAATATTGTACCATTGGCTCTTCAATTTTATAATTTTGTACTGGAAAGCCGCATGTGTTGATGAGCGTTACTGAACGTAGCCCAGTTTCGTGGTAACTAGACAAAACACGTTGAAAAGAGCCTTAACTGTAAAAGATAACGTAAATTAAAACCATATGTTTAACGATTGTAACGTACATATTAAATACCTGCTTCTCCAATGATGCGCTTAGCTCAACATTGAACAATTCCATGCTACCTTCGTTAAAAAGTTCTACTTCTTCCGCTAAGCCTATCGCTTCAATTCCCACGAGAGCAGCAATAACTCCCATTGCAGTTTCGGCAAAATTCACTTTACAAATGATATTAAAAATGACGGAAAATTTTAACCGGAAGTTAGGAATTCAAAACAAGCAATACGTCACACTAAAGCAGCCCTTCAATTGGCCAAGCAAGAGGGGAAAGAAGAGGGAAATCAGTGAGCTCTCGTCGAATGGTAGCGCCGAAGTAAGTAGGAGTTTCCCTTCTTACTTGCGGGGTCGTGCAGAATACGGCCGAAAGTTTTCTCGTCATTTGGGAGCAGACGGCAGTATTCTTAATTCTTAAAAACTTGTTTCGCGAAATACTGAAATCCGACGTTTTGATTGGACCTCTAGATTAATATTCCCAGCTCAATGGGTAGCTTGCACGATTTACGAACCTTGAATGGGTAGAAGCATGGCCACACTATCTCTAACAGAAAGCAGCCAGAGAAGTGTCCTTCAGTAATTCGTCCATGTTAGGAGCCACTTCGCGAAAAGCGGGACTATATGGAAGTTTCTCTAAACTATATCCTCTCTTTTGTTAATGGCTAAATGTTTTAAAATAATATTGTAACAACTATTAAACCTAAGTCTAATGGCGTTGATAGTTACGAACTTTGGGCTCTCATAGTTATTTTCCTTAATTTCACTGATTTTTCTGGAAAATTTTCATTTTCCCTGACTTTTTTGCTTTAAATCAATTTCCCTGATATTTCCAGGTTTTCACTGATTTCCATGTTTGTATGTGGAAAACGTTTTTTACCTCCCCCCCCCCCCCCTCTTTTTTTAACTCGATCTGAGTTTTCTGTATTTTCCCCGTCTAAAGCGAAGCACTTACAAACGTGATTGATTTTCACACGGTGTATACGACCACGTAACTAGAACCCAAAAAATGTCCTAGGAATAACTTAAAGGAATAAATTATAATTGGAGGAATGATTTTTTTACGTTTCAGATGTTTACTATAAGTCACTGTTGACTTGGCCCTTGCAACTCTCAACAATGTAAAATCAAATAATTAACAATAAACGAACTTGAACTTGAACTTGAACTTGAACTTTTCTAATTTTTGCAGCTTCAAATCTCTCAATAATTACAAAAAAATCTATATCTTTGATAAAATAATTGTCATTACAAATCAGGCTCAATACAATTACGACGTTCTTGATTCTTTACTCATTTTTTATGTGAACCAGTTTTGAAAATGATCGTTAACCTTCGCCGACAGAGCATGGTAATGAATGATAGATTCTCATTGCTATGGACACATTTTGAAAACATTATTATCTTAATATTCCTTTCATGATATCTAATTTTTTTTAATTTCTTTCAAGCTCGGTTAGTTCTTCGAGGTTTTGAGCATCTTCCTTAACTTGTTCGTGAAAATGAATGTAATTTTGATATTTTTCAATGAAACTGCGGGATAAGTTTCACTTACTAGCTAAGTCTTCGTTAAGGAAGTCAAATATAAAAGAAAATGTTTTGTGCACACTGTTGTAGGCAATAGCACGTTTGCCTAATTCGGTAATGAGGCTGTCACACGTAACAAAAAAAAATTAAACTTTTCTTGTGGGGTAAAGTTATGTTCCAAATTTGATGTTTCGTCACATCGTGGTTTACCTTTGTGTTTTCGTTTCCCCTCAGTACGATATAGCAGCTGATTTACCTCTTCATTTCAGTCTATCCGAGTTGTCATGAACAAACTTTTGGCCGCTTCCTCAAAGCGGATAAAATCATCGCGAACCACACGAAGGAACTCTGCTAGGGATTTTAGATGGTGCACAACGACCTTAAGATGAAGTCCTTCGGTTTGCAATAACTGGCTTACATAATTCATACGTTCTACAATATCATTCTAAAATATGCACATAAAAATCGTTTCAAATTCTAAAAGTTTAGATATGAGATTTTTAGCTTCATTTCGAGTGTTACTTTGTTGTTCAACATCGTCTAGTAAAATTTTCAGGGTATCGATTACTCCAACGTAATTAATTTTAAGTCCGTTAGTAGCATCTTGTCTAGCAGACCACCTTGTTTTTGAGAGTGATTTGACTAGAATTATTTTAGCTTTGGAATTTTTTGATTTGAATGTTTCTACGAGAAGGTTAGATCTCGATAGGAAACTGTACACCTTTTGAACAATTCCGAAAAACGATACAGCGTCTGTGCAAACACTGGCCTTCGAGAGGAAGAGAGTGAGTGCTGCAGGGCGCATATTCGGCCAAATGATTGTCCTCTTTGATTTTGTTTTGTACTCCATTATATATACCGGACTTATTAGGTGCGTTGTCATAGCTTTCGAAACGACAGTTCAGAATGTCCAGACCACACTCACAAGGAGAGTACCCGAGGTGTTTATTGCTGATTTTGTTCAAAGTCGGCCGTAATGTAGACCTATATGAGATATGAAATTTCCCAAAAGGAGACGTTGCACTACCCATTCGATTTGCCATGACAACCGAAAATGTTTTTGACGACTTAAAACTAAAAAATCTCCATTTAAAAAAGCATGAGATTTTCTCGGTTTCACAGGGTACGAATATTTTAGAAAAATTTTAAAATCACGAAATGGGTAATTTGGACCACATTTAGGTAAATTTCATAAAGTTTGGGTAAATTGGAACATTTTTGGGGTAAAATTGAAACAATTTTTGGGTAAAATAAGGAAAAAAATCTGATTTTAGTTTTAAGTGATCAAAAACATTTTCGGTTGCCATGGCAAATCGAATAGGAAATTTCATACCTCATATAGGTCTATATTACGCCCGACTTTGAACAAAATCGGCAATAAACACCTTGGGTACTCTCATTGTCAGATAAATAACTTAAAACGGTATCTGATAAGTCTTTCCCTTTGTGTGATGATATGGGAATGAATTTCAGGAACCTCTCTACAACCACTCAAGTGAGTTGATCAACATGTTGTAAATCTGGAGTTGAGTCGACAATAATTCCAAAATGTTTAACTTTTTTATTTCTTCTAAAATTCGCTGAATTATGTGATCTCCTATTAGTTGAATTAATTCCTCGTAAATAGTTGATGATAAGTATGACTGTGTGCCACGACCACAATTACCATATTTTTGAATTTGGTTTGCCAAAAAACAATCGTATTTTGGCAACAGCTCCAAAATTCCGAGATAATTTCCATTTCCAACTGAACTAAAGAGTTCATTATCTCCCCGAAGTGCGAGTCCTCGTCAACGTTGCCATATCAAAAATCTGAAATTATCGTATCTAGGCCAAAAAATTATCGATTTTCCTGGAAAATTATCGTATATTTCTTTTTGGCGATAAATTTTAATTCATACATAAATACGTTGAATTTAGATGATTTTTTAAAGCACTACAGGAATTTTAATTCAGGGAAATAAACAAAATGTCTATTATCATTATTAACTGAACTTAATATGTTTAAAAATGTTTTAAAAAATGCGGTAATAGCTAGGAGTAATAAACTCACACTCTGGACTACGCGCACAGAAAATGTATATCATTCATTTTAAATAGAAAAGTTATATAAATTTATAATAAAATATAAATCGTTCGTAGGTTTTTAAAAAAATCTAAAGATTATCGTACATTATAGTACGTTGAGGCAGAATTATCGAAATAATGGTACGATATCGTACGCCATGAAAATTATAGTACGCCCTAAAAATGTTGATTAAATTATCGCACTGTGCGATAATTATCGTACGTCTGGCAACGCTGGTCCTCGTTGAGCAAGGAACAAAATAACATCTATAACTCGTTTTAATGGGTGTTGCCAATATTTAAATTCCCGTTCATAGTTTATAGATAATGCATTTTCAAACATCCTTTTCGAGATCGATCTGACCATTTTTAATTGATTTACAATGGTCAGTGCTACTTTCGTGAGTTGATATCCTAGCGGAAGCATTCTTCCACTCGTTAAATCCACTATGAAATTGATCGAAATTAGAAGAAAACAATTTGCAACGACACAATACACCACTGTGTTTTTCCGTGATAAAATTAGCCAAAACCGATCTACCTCTTCTCCATTTTGTAGATTTCTTTTAAACATTGATTTAGAAATAAATCGTTGTTTTCCGCTTATTGATTGCGATGTGGATTTAACGAAATCCGCGGAATCGAAATTTAAATTTTGGGAAATACTTTTTTGTGTAGTAAATAAGTTATTAGATTTTCACTTACTTTCCAATCAGCTGGGTTGGTACCAAATACATAACTACAGACGGATTGTTCGATTGTTTTTACGTAAGTAGTACGTTAAACATCTTGTTCGCCGTTTTTTTAGTTCATTTTCTTGAATAGTTCTTTTTATAAAATAACCTTGGCCATCTTGTTGAAATGTTGCCTCCCCGCTTCAGCTGTGGATCCGTTTTCTCTCCCACTAAAGAGCTTATGAACTCATTCTTAGGCATTGGCTGAACTATTCCAGGGCAACATTTCAACAAGTTGGGCAAGCGTAAAGACATTTTATAAAATCAACTATTATTGTTTAACCCCTGATCTTGTTCTTCAATCGTTTCTGTAGCCTCTGCCACTGAACCATTATTATCCACTGGTAAAGTGTGAGTATTCAAACTTGTTGAAGGCTGCAGAACTGTTGTCAATTCAAATCTCAAAGATGTTAACGGTTTTACACCTTCTAAAGATGACTTTATCTTTTTGATTACAATTTACGATTAGCCACTCCACTTTGGTAGTTTCTTTTATCCATTTAGAACAGTCAATCTCAAAACACACATTCATGAAAACCAGAAGTAGTATTCACGAAATAAATCAATAAAACTTGTTCCTAGACGACTTAGCGCCTGCTGCCGTTGGAAGGGGAAATGTTTTAATCTGTTCACCCCCACCCTTGTTCCGTAAAATGTTCAGCGTAAAGGTTCGTCCAATGAAATGTGTACACAACCAATAGCGCGCTTACGTCATGGTTTCCCCGTGATTCACCCCTTCAATATATGATCAGGCCTACCCGTTATTTACACTGATAATTACGACGCAGTCAAAGGGGGTTGATATTGACTGCGCAAAGTTTCGACTTTAAATCTTGAGTTTGTATTGCGGTGCAATAAAATCCCTATCCGCAATTACAATGGTGTAAATACCACTCTAGGTCGTATAGCTTGTATAATAGCTTGTCCTAATGTGGCAACTTTTCTATCTTTTCCCTTCCCATTTCCAGTTACTAGAATATTCAAAAACGTTTTGAAACTCTCTGGCAAATAGTTTAAAGTGTTGGTTGCACGAAATTTTAGCTGTGGCTAATTAATGATTCATCAGAAAGAGCAAACATTTTATAGCAAGTACAGAAAATTTCATCAAAATCGGTTAAGTGGTCTTTGAATTATTATAAAAAGAAGTCGAAATGGTGGAAATCGAGTTTTTCGGCGAATTTCCAGACTTCTCGGCACCCATGACGTCAGAAAATGCAAAGCTTATCATTGGCTAATTGTCTGTAATACATTTCTTTACATATGGGATTAAAAGCAGGTTGATTTAACACCCAGGAAAAAAATCCTACGCAGTAGTAATTGAAATAGGCATACACAAGCCTACGTAGTAGAAAAACGATATGAAACCGAAGGCTCCTTGTAAATTCTTCTTAAAACGTCGGGTCGCGCGCGCGTAAATTTTTTTATTTTATTTCGATAATAAGCCTAATATTATGATTAAAAACCTCTGGTTTGAAAACTTCTACAAGTAAACAGAATCCTTCCACTTCAGTTCCTTCTATTTTAGGAATAAAACTACAGCTTTGATTTGCCCCAAATTGCTCGTGCTACGGAGGATAAAAATTCGCCGAAAATTTCAGGATTTTGGGGAGCGAAAAAGGTCAGTTTCGGACTCAAAGTTAATACACTTAGGCTTGGAAATTTGTTTCGACAATGACATTTTTGGAAAGAGAACGTCCTGGGCTTCAAAACAAGCCCGCATTCATTCGTTTTTATTACTATCGATTTTTCGTGCAACCAACACTTTAAATAGGTGGGTTTACTGTGAAGGAAATTCGGATTGATTTTAATGCAATTTTCTATCCCGATATGGAGCCATCGGTCATGAAATTGAATTCCTCCCCTTCTGCAGGAAATTATTCAGTTCGTTGGCGATTTTTTAAATCTCCGCATTGTTTTGTTTTCTACGGTTTAATATAATACTTTCTTTAGAGATATTTCACCAAGAATGTATTTATTTATTCTCAGGGAGAATGAATATGTTGAGATTATTTTTAGCGTTTCTCCAAATCCACCCGTTGGGCCCCCCGGTATGCTCCTCCGCTTTAATAAAATCAAATAATACTGCAATCTCATTGGTTCTTAAAAATTACGTTTTCCGACGCGATTAACGCTGCTGCGATGACGCAAAAAATAAGACCGCCTTCTTTTTCCCTCCCCCCCCCTCCCTTAGCGTGACGGCGTTAGGGGCTCAACGTGTCCGTCGATCGTCTCGACATATTCATTCTCCCTGAGAATAAATAAATACATTCTTGATTTCACTTTTTATTTTAATTTTTTGTAGTATAAGTTAGGTAGAAACGTGTGCTTTAGAAGTTATCCTCAAATTTCGGTTATAAGTAACTAACTAGACAACAAATTCTAAATTTTAGCTCATCCCTCGGCTTTCTATGGGTTGATTTTGCTGGGTACTGGATTGTAAACAGAGAGGTCTTGGAGATAAAGTAAGATTTGAAACTAACCTTATTTTTTCAAATTTTAATTTTGATTTTATTTTAAAGGTATCATACCATGAAGTTCCGAGAAAAAAGAAATAAGAACACTATGGCTCAAAGCCATTCGCAGAAGAGACTATTTATATAATGATATAAAAAGTATATGTGTATGCTCCAATCATTTTGAAGAGACTGACTTTGTAGCTCCGACACCTAATGGAAAACGATACCTGAAGAAGACTGCAATCCCTTCTAAGTTTTCTTGGAATTTTAGAAACTCAATTGTTTTAAGAGACTTTACTTCCTACCAAGTTCCAACCACAAAAGAAGTGAAACATGTTGCGTAGATTCCATGTACTGAACCGTCCACAGAAAATGATGTTGTTAACGTTGCAGTAATGGAAGCTGCAAACAATGATGAAGGTGTGAGGCGTCAAAATGCTGCACTAAAAGATGAGTTTTCAAACTTGAAACTGCAGGTGAATGATTTAAGGTTAGCATTTCAGATAAAAAACTTTAAATTATTGCAAGTAGAAAAGCGATTAAAAGAGGAATCGAAGAATGTAAAGACAATTAAACTTCCCATTAATACATCAGAAAAGCCACCTATTGCTTTCCAGCAGCGTGAAGATCAGACACACATTACGAGAAAGGATTTGTCGAAATCTGTGGCTCTAACTGAAAAAGCATCTTTTCTTTCCAAATAATATTTCATTTTTTTTTCACCACAGAAAAGGCAATGAAGAAACCCGCCTAAGTAGAGATGGACTAAATTTAAACATGTAAATCCAAGATGGCCGCCAAGATGGCCGCCAAAATGACCCCTAAATTGTTTCCAAAAACCAGTTTTTGACCTTGGAAAAAGTCATCAAAATATTTTTGTTTTCAATCTCAAATTTCATCTTGAAGATGATCTTTGACCTCGACGCTTGACCCCTGTCCACAACCCCTAAGCCTCGGTCTATCACCCCAACAAGTTTGGACACGATCGGACAAGCTTGGACCGAGATATCGGCGGTAATATTTGACCCCACCAAATACTTGGGGTGCTAGACCAAAGCTTAGGGTTTGTGGACAGGGGTCAAGCGTCGAGGTCAAAGGTCATCTTCAAGGTGAAATTTGAGATTGAAAACAAAAATATTTTGATGACTTTTCCCAAGGTCAAAAACTGGTTTTTGGAAAAAAATTTGGGGTTGTTTTGGCGGCCATCTTGGATTTACATGTTTAAATTTAGTCCATCTCTACTCGCCTATATTATTTTCTTTTTAATTTATTTTTAATTTTTAGTTTTAAGGTTAGCGCTCTTTGGGAGAGACCTTATTTTAATCTACAGCACCGACTGAAAAATGTTGTAGAGACTTATTTTATTATAAAGGTGAGACCAGGAGTGAATCACAAAGGAGTCTGGTTCGCTACCTTTCGCTTTACTGCGCTCTTTAGATTCTGTGACGTTGTAACTCGCGCGAAAAAAAGCGCCATCTTGTGTCAAAAATCAAAAACCGCGAAAAAGAGGGAGATAATTGGTCGTTATAATATCGTAGGTTCTAGCTACTCCCGAGGCACGCTGGGTATTTCTAAAATGGCGGGTTCGGAGCGTCCAGTGTGTTTTCGCCCAAATAACAAATCAACTCAATCCAATTTCTATCTTCAAAATACGGTTTTAAAGTTAGAAAAATCAGTCGGGTGTAATTTGAAAGTAACTAGAAAAAGTATTAAAAGCGTTTCAACAGATACATACGATTTGAAAAATAGTAAACTAGTAAAAGAAAACCCTAAGCCTTTGATATTGTCAGCTGCCGAGACTAAAAAGCCTGTTGTTAAGGATGCCAAAACTTAGTGCTACATTTTACCATCTCTAAAAGACATTCCTCAAGCTGAAGTGCATTCCATTCATACACAGTATTCACTCCTGACAGTGTAACTTAATATTAGAAGAAACAACCAAACGAAAACCTCCAAGTGAAGTGTCAAAACATCCGACTGTGCTTTACAAACTATTCCAGTGAATACTGAAATTGATTTCTCGTATTCTAAACCAGTCATAGGAAAAGTTATTGAAATTCTAAAGACACCCAAATACCTAAATTTAACTTTCAATGTAAAATTATTCAATTAAGATTTAAGGTCAATATTTTATAATATTTCATGTCTTAGAATAAATCTTTTTAGTTACCAATGAGATTTAAAGAACTGAAATTAATTTTGATATATTTTTCAGGTAAAGGAACTCATCAGGAGTGAATTTGACATAGAAATAACTTCTCCAAAAGTATGTGGAATATTTGATGATGAATGTGGCCCCTTAAGCGTTACAATTAGTGAAACTGGAAAAGTGTGCGTGTCAGTGGTTTTTAAAGCGGATAAAATTGGTAATATCGTAAATTGTGGCATTGTTGATGTAAAAAATTAAAGAAAATATAGATCTCTTGCTCTTTAATTCAGGCTCTCGTATTTTGCTCTGATTTAAAAGCCGCTAGCAATGAGCTACAGTTAACTAATCTTAACAATCCTAAGCTATTGAAATTGACAACTCCAACTCTGAGATTTCAATCTATTGACTGTTCAGTATTATTTAAAAAAATTGCCCCAGTTAAAGGTGAAAATTATTTGGCCAAGTGTGAAAATTGTCAGTCTTTGCAAAGAAATATTTCTAGGATCCTGAAACGAAAAAGTGAAGAAACACCAACAAGGAACTTAAAGCGTATACGAATAAGTAGCACCTAACCAATTTCAAAGTTAACACCTAAAAGTAGAAGAACACGATTAAGTAAGGCCCAAAGCAAATGGGTATTTTAGAATTTATATTGATATTATTTAATTATTTAATTTTACATATTAGTTGAACGGGCGTTACAATTTTATATTTAAATTTTAATTATTAGACATATAAGAAACACTAAATTGGAAATGTGAGTTTTCAACTGCTTTGATTGACCTTGAAGGTCAATTTTGCTCTACGTTCCTTTTAAAGGTTAAGTTGTTAACAAGAAAAAAACGTTTTTAACAACTCGGCAGTCGAGTCACTCGAGTGGTTTTAGTTTTGGATTCGGTTTACAGCTATGACATGAGATGGTCGCGACATCTACGAAACGATTCCGGTACTAATAAATTTGAATAGAAGCGCGCGCGTTGTGTTTTTTGATTAGTGGAAATACTATTTGACCCCTGAATAGGGTTTTATTGCTGAAATGATCTTAACCTATTTTTTAACGTATTTTCTGGACCAAGAAAGTAGAAAATGTTGGAATTCGTGGTCGCAATTCTGCCTTCTTTACCGAAACCATTGCTCCAAAATGACCATTTTACCCCTCTTACTATGGTAAAAAAAAATTTAATCAGAAACCGTTGAGATACTTTCTGTTGCAATTTCGTCTTCATTAAAAAAACTTTAAAATGACAATTTTACAAATATAAGTGGCTTTTTCGGTAATACCTACTAGAGCTACTGCGTCAAACAAAATGTTCGAGTTGGTCGCATTTTTTTAATCCAGAAACATTGTTCTAGGTACACCCAAAATTTATATAAAGTCATTACGCTTGCCGAACTTGTTTTAATGTATCGCTTTCGTCACGAGATACGTAGGAGTTCAGTTCAGTTTTCAAGGTTAGACCTTTATAGAAAGGGTGACTCGTTTAATTTTAATTAAAAGCTTGTTCAACTTGTTAAAATGTTCCACGCGCTAATATTTTAGCGGCAAAGGCTCGTGCATTTGTTTTTATTTCAGGGAGCACGCGCGAAATCGTTCGAGCCCTTTTTACGCTAAAATATCCAGACGCGCGTGGAATTTTTCAACAAGTTGAATGAGACAGAGTTTATTCTAGCGTCTATTCGCTTTCATAGTGAAACGTCACTTCTACGTCGCGAGTGACGCGCCCGATACATCTAAACCAGAAAACCAATATTACTTTATAGAAAGGTCTATTGGGTCCTTACACTTCGTTTTCTAGTATTAAAGATGTTGATGACACGGTTTTTAAAAATAGTACGGATATCGCAAGACGCATAGAGAGAAAAATTGAATCGCGTATTTGCCAAAATTCGTCCCAACTTGCAATGAGGCTTAAAAATTCCTTTTGGGTGTCTACTTTGAGGATCCGATGAGACAGCAGCGATGCGGGGTGGACAACATAGTTTTTAGGGACAAGAGCGGGCAGTTGCCCCTGAGTCGAATGAGACCAACCGCAGCTCCGTAGGATGAACCAATTCCGAGTTATGACGGGATTTGTACTACACTACGTGGTTTTGTTTCTCTAATATGCAAAAAAAAATCTAAATATCGAAATAAGAGCTCGCCTGTGAGATCCGGTCTCGTTTCAACTAGACCCCGACGCCGCCGACGCCGATCTTTTTTGCGCCGCCGCTGTCAATGTTTTCTCGGTTCGCCGCCGACGGTTATAATAATTTTTAAAAGGGCTACCAGATTTTCCGCTGATATCAGTCTCTTTGCAGCTTTAACAAAAATATAGTTCTTTCTTGGTCACATTTCAATTATTACTTCGCTAGTGCAAATAAATTAGTTAATTATCTACGAAATTTCATATAAACGCCGACGCCGCCGTTAAATATCTATCGGCGCACGGTGATCGCGCCGCCGCCGCTGGCAAACTTTTGCGGCGTCGCGGTCTAGTTACAACGACGGTATCGAAGCCCTAACGCGGGTTGAAATTATGGAAAATTTTCACCTGTAAACAGAACTTTGTGTTTTTGCTAAGCCTTAATATGTCAAAAAAAGTTACCTGGTTAAAATGAAACGCTCGTTGCATACTGTAGAGGGGGACCTTTTCCATCCTTTCCACAAGCACTATATAAACAGTTAAGTAAATAAAAACCACCTATGGACGGCATTGCAAAGATTAATAAAATACACGAATAGGTTGAATAGTCCATAATGAAAAGGGATAAAAAACTAAACCCTAAACCAATTTGAAGAAATTTAAAAACAAATAGCTCGTACCATAAGTGGATCATTCTCTAAGTATACAAATTCCGGGTCTCGGTCGTGTATCTTAGTCTGGGTTTCGTGACGTCAGAACTTGTATAGAGAGCAAACTCCAAAGAGAAATTTTTTGAAAATGTTTCGGCGGAGGCGCCACCGAGTGGTCAAGACGGCAACTAAAGGGGTGTTTATTGAACAAAACTCTACCTGAAACTGACCTTGAACAAATATGGTATAGGTTTTTTTGGGGGAAAAATTCGAGGAGCCAAACCCCAAAATTTCTCTCTCTCGGCCCTCGGGACACGTTTCAGACGTGAAACGTACCATAAGAGATGTAAGAAACGTTAGATTCGGCAGTATCAATTCAGAGTGAAGTTGAGTTGATACACAGTATAGGGCGGTTGTAAAGGGCTGCCAGACCGACCCGGACAAAGACTCTAGTCATAGGTAGCATAGCGTTTTGTCTACTTAGAGAGAATGATCCACTTATGCTCGTACCAATAGGTCTTCGAATAAACATAAAGACGCGAATCTCGGACCAAATAGAAATTCGAGAGAAAAACTAAATAAAATTAAATAGCCAGAAATTCCAACGATAGAGCGGTTTCGTCCTAGTTGGGACTCATCAATACCGTGCGGGAAATGCGACTTACGCATATAACACCGCAAACGGGGTTTAGGTTTTTCTGTCTGAGTAGACAACCTGTCCATATATCTGGTGAAAGAAATCGTTCACCCTTTTCTTAAAATGAAAAGAGGTCGATAAAAAATATTTCTAAGTCTCAAGAAATCCGTGAAATAAAAAAACAATCGAAAATTGGCAAAATAAAATCTTTAAATCATAACAAACTTTAGCAATCGAGAAAATCTTTAGTAATCAGTAAAAAAGTTAAGGAAATAATGGCTTCGATAAAATAAAATCGGTAAATCTTTCATGGAAATCTTCAATATCCAAGACTATTTTTGGAATTGATATTATCGCTAGAAATATTTAGCAACCCGAAATTTGGGCTTAGAACCAACCGTTCCAACAGGGCAGATCCACAATTGCAATCTAATTACAATGTATGAAATTCCACTTTATTTCGATTCAAACAGCATTGAATTTAAACTGGATGTGTCTTGATTCCAGATGTTGAGAGGATTTGTAGCGTTGATCCCAAACCACCTCGCGCTCTAATAGTAAACTCCGCCCCCTTAAAACAAAATCCCTAAAACTGAAGTCTTCCGGAATTCCGACGCGACTGAAGAGCCAGCATCAAATCATTAGAGATACTTTCATTATAATATTAAGCTATTATTGAGTAAAATTAGGTACATCAAATATATAAAATTTCATAATAATATGAATGAAACATAATTTTTATGCTATCTACCGAGGGGCAGTTCACTTACTTGTTAGATGATTAAGAGAGCAACCTTGATTGATTAAATCCGATAAAATCATGATTATTATCAATAAATGGATAAATGACGACAAAATTGAGTTCGTGATTAATTCGATTAAATCACGATTAAGCCGATTAAATCACAGTTAAGCTGATTAAATCACGATTAAGCCGATTAAATCACAGTTAAGCTGATTAAATCACGATTAAAAAATGTATTACAAAAATTAGATCGTTTGAAATCGCGATTAAAAAAATGTATTACAAAAATTAGATCGTTTGAAATCGCGATTAAAAAAATGTATTACAAAAATTAGATCGTTTGAAATTGTGATTAAAAGATTAAATCGAGATTAAATCAAGATTAAATGGAGATTAAATGGAGATTAAATCGAGATTAAATGGAGATTAAATCAAGATTAAATCTAGATTAAATCTAGATTAAATCGAGATTAAATCGACACTAAATGCAGATTAAATCGAGATTAAATCAAGATTAAAAGATTCAATCGTGATAAAATCAAGATTAAAAGTTTCAATCGCGATTAAATCGGTTCAAAATATTATTCACGATTAATATGATTTAATACATTAAATTGGATTAAATCTGATTAAGTACGCAGTCGAAAGAAGAATGGTCTGCCCTTCGCTATCTACTAAGATTATAAAAATATATTTATAAAACATTTATGTAATATTTCTAATAAATTAGGTTTTGTATACATCAACAATCCTCTTGTCATATTTAAGATTATTTTGGGGCATTTATCATAAAAAAATTGTATAGTTAGTTGCTAGTAATTAAAATGACTAAGCTAAATTTTTTTGAAATGAAACACCGATTCATCTGAATAATGATAAAACCGTGATTATTCACGACCGAAAACTATCGCTACGCCCCCTTGTGATCGCCATTGAGACCTAGATAGGTAGTGGCTAAAGCAGACGCTATTAGTTTTTACTCGTCGGTAAATTTGACTTTATAAATAATTATACTTGCATTTTAAAATATTTTTTGTATCGTTTGCTTATATTTTAATAAGTTTATTTAAGAAAAAACGTTCTTATGAATCTTATTTGGTCTGTAGTAGACCTTAACGCCACTTAAGCCACGTTCACACTAGAACCCAAAACCCAGTTTAGGTCAGTTTGAATGCCAGTTTTGACCGACGATAATCGCTTCACCCCGATCGCTTATAGCCAAGGCTTAACGCTATTTCAAATTATGACTAGAATTTTGAAAATACTAAAATGTATCCCAAAACAATTAGTTAATCATGTTTACTATACATACTGTAATATTATTTGACATAATTTAGAATTGTATTCCCATTATTTTGGAAATTACAAGCAATTTTACTAAACCGCCTTATAGTTCTGAAAGCGATTCTAAGCGATCCGACTTGGACGAGTTGCTTCCCGAACCAACACGAAGCGATTTCTCACGCTGGTTTTGGAAACTAGTTATCTAAACGAAGCGATTCTAGGGGTAAGTGTGAACGTGGCTTTAGACTCGTTTCGGTCGCGAAAACCATCAAAATCTTATTCGTATGTGTCAAAATAATACCCCCCTAACCTGCCCACTGCGTCCAGGAAGAAGACCCAATTTCTAATGATCAGTTTCCGGCCGGACAGTTAATTAAAAAGGTCTCCATTCGGGCGAAAGCTTCCGCCTGACAGTTCGCCTTCACTGGAGAGCCCTCGAAGCGGTGCACTCGAGTCGCCAACGATTTCCGCCAGAAGGGGTGGAAGTCGAGGGTTTCGCAGCCACGCCATTGGTCCGTTCGTTCGCCTAAGAGGGAAAATAAGGCGAGGGTGTCATTCGAGAGGGGATATTGTAGAGGATCATATTCCGACCCCCGCTATTCGCGGAAGGGCCCCTGGATCTTCTTTTATTATTATTGAGAACTTGTTGTGGGCGAACTTTCAACTACACGAAAAAATATTTGGAAAAAGGGCCAACAACTTTACAGGAAAAAAAACTAAATTTTATTTGAGAAACTACGCGGTACTTTGAGCCGAAAACACAATTTATTACTATTATTATTATCATTAGTAATATAATACTCGTAAGTATGACACTTTCTATTGGTTTTTTGCAATTTTGCGTACCGATCCCTTTTAGGCACTAACACTCTAACCTTGGACTTGGACTTGGACTAGCAACTGAACTGAGTAGTATATTATCATCCTTGATAGTACGATATTTCTCCCGTTCAAAACCTTGATTGCGCAAATCAGCTGAGTCATAAGTTTTGGTGTTATGTTATTTATGTTATTTTTGATACGGTCATTGTATGTTGATTAATGGTATTATAAAGATGGTGGATCACCTAATTTCGTGTTTTTGAAAAGAAGCGCTAGTGTGCGACTTCCAGAGCTCTTCGTTGATGCGCGCAGTGGCGTAGACAAGGGGGGGTTCCGTGTCCAAACCCCCCCCCCCCTTGGGTCTACCTTTGACTATACTAAATTTTCACCCCCTTCTTGACCCCCCTCTTAACATTCACATACTTCGACCCCCCCCCCTTGACGAATTTCAGGCTACGCCGCTAAATGCGCGAGATCGAAAATTCTGCTGATCAACTTACTACGTACACTATCCTGCTATAAATAGATTTGGGGCAATCTGAAATGTGGAATTAGTTATTTATTATTATTGCTTAACTATTTATTGATATTGATTAACATTTGTTTATTTGCTAATATTGATTAACATTTTATTATTTGTTATTATTGATTAACATTTGTTTATTTGCTAATATTGATTAACATTTTATTATTTGTTATTATTGATTAACATTTTATTATTTGTTATTATTGATTAACATTTTATTAATAATTAATAATTATTATTGATTTACATTTTATTAATAAATAATAATTATTATTGATTAAAATTTTATTAATAATTAATAATTATTATTGACTAACATTTTATTAATAATTAATAATTATTATTGATTAACATTTTATTAATAATTAGTATTTATTATTGATTAACATTTTATTAATAATTAGTAATTATTATTGATTAACATTTTATTAATAATTATTACCGATTAACATTTTATTAATCATTATTATTGATTAACATTTTATTAAAAATTATTATTGATTAATATTTCATTAATAATTATTATGATTAACATTTAATTGAAAATTATTATTGATTAACATTTTGTCATTTATTAATATTGATTAACATTTTATTATTAATCGTTATTGATTAACATTTTATTATTAATTGTTATTGATTAACATTTTGTCATTTATTAATATTGATTAACATTTTATTATTAATCGTTATTGATTAACATTTTATTATTAATTGTTATTGATTAACATTTTATTATTAATTGTCATTTATTAACACTTCATTATAAATATTTATTATTGATTAATGAAATGAAAAATGAAAAATCTGTTTCTTGTGCAAAGAATCAACACCAGCTGTTACAGTATCAGCTAGTCGATACACATTAAATAATTGGTTATTCGGTATAAATTATATAACATTAGGTAATCATATAAGAATAGGGATCAGATTTTCAAACAATTTATATAGGAAAATAAGCTCGTATTTTTCGCGAGTAACAGATAATTGATTAATTTGCAAGTCTTTTAGTAATTTATTGTAGTTGTAAATGTGGCATTTTAAAAAACTAGTGTGTAAGTATTCTATAAATTTATTTTGAACTGTTTCGACAATAAATCTTAAATAGGCGCTACAGCCTCCCCACGCCAACGAACCGTACATTAATTTAGAGCGAACTAAGCTTTGGTATAAGATAATGAAATTAAATTTCGAATTGATTTTTTAGTAAGTTTTAAAGAAACTCCTAACACTTCATTATTAATAATTATTATTGATTAACACTTCATTATTAATAATTATTATTGAGTAACACTTCATTATTATAAATTATTAATAATTAACACTTCTTAAAATAATTACTATTGATTAACACTTCATTATTACTAATTATTATTGATTAACACTTCAGTATTAATAATTACTATTGAGTAACACTTCATTATTAATAATAATTATTGATTAACACTTCATTATTCATAATTATTATTAATTAACACTTCATTATTATTTTATTAGAGGTTAATTATTATTAATTAACACTTCATTATTATTTTATTAAGGTTAATTAAAATTAATTAACACTTCATTATTATTTTATTAAGGTTACTAAGTGTTTAATTAATTACTAATAAATATTGTTTCGTGTTAAATTAAATTTTAATTAGAATTAATTGGTATTTAGTTAATTATTAATTAGTATAATTTGTGTTTAGTTAATTAGTAATTAGTATTAATTTGTGTTTAGTTATTTATTAATTAGTATTAATTTGTGTTTAGTTAATTAGTAATTAGTATTAATTTGTGTTTAGTTAATTAGTAATTAGTATTAATTTGTGTTTCGATAATTACCAACTAGAAATTAATTAAAAGAGATAGTGTCAGCTGGCAGACATTTCTAGTTTTGTAATTTAGGGTACATCATGAGATAGATTTTAAGTCCAGAATTCTAAAATATTTTATGGCGCTTAAAACAAGTATTTATTTACGAAAATTAACTATTAAACATTTATACAGGGTGTTAACTAAAAAATGGACCAGGGCGAATATCTCAAAATGTGTTTTAGCAACGATTTTGAAATTTAGGTTGTTATAGAGCGCACAGGGGGTCAACCAATTATGAAAATGTCAATGACCTTGAACCATGTCTTCAAGGTCGAAAATTAACTTGAGAACGATAATAGCTACGCAGTTGGTTCCAATTAGAAGGTTGTTCCCAGTCGCATTTTATGGTTAACTAGCTTGGACTCGATCTGATTTGCGAAATAGGAAGTTGAGCAATGTTAGGCCAAAATCAAGAAGGCCGTTAAGTTGATAACGTGTTAAAGACGATGTTCAACTGATAACTTTAAAAGTACTCTTGTTAGAGTACTGAAATTTGTTAGACAACCTCATCGTGGTTGAGGGTCTTAAGTTTGAAAATTTCAGCTCCCAAAACTCGTCTTCTACACGTTATCAACTTAACGACCGTCTTGTTCTTGGCCTAACATTTCTCGACTTCCTATTTCGC
Source organism: Leiobunum rupestre (assembly GCF_980474605.1). NCBI lineage: Eukaryota > Metazoa > Arthropoda > Arachnida > Opiliones > Sclerosomatidae > Leiobunum > Leiobunum rupestre. The sequence continues at coordinate 54,119,759 of NC_143385.1, read as the reverse complement.
AAATCAGATCGAGTCAAAGCTAATTAACCATAAAATGTGACGGGGAACAACTTTCTAATTGGAACCAACTTCGTAGCTCTTACGGTTCTCAAGTTAATTTTCGAATGACCTTGAAGACATGGTTCAAGGTCATTGAAATTTTCACATTTGGGTGACTCCCTGAGCGCTCTATAACAACCTAAAATTTCAAAATCGTAGCTAAAACACATTTTGAGATATTCGCCCTGGTCCATTTTTTAGTTAACACCCTGTATGTTAATCACTTTACTGAAATCTTGCCTATTGTTGACGTCTTAAATTGTTTGCTGAGATAAATAAATGTTATGCCTTGTTCAACTTGTTAACAACTTCCACGTGCGCCTTAATATTATTTTAGCGTAAGAGGCTCGCGCATTTTTTTATTTTAGGGAGCACGCCCAAAATCGCTCGAGAAGGTATTGATTTCTATATTTTATTGATATTTAAATTCTTAATACGTTAATCAATTAAATGTATATGGTTTTATTAAAGGTATGATTTCTATTCTGATTTTGTATTAGTGTTCTCCATAAATGCTAAAATGATATTTTTAAATCACAAAGTTAGTCTTAAAATACCACGCTTGAGAACTTTTTATCTTTGTGTTTACTCGAAGGTCTATTGGGTCCGAGATTCACGTCTTTATGTTTACTCGAAGGTCTATTGGGTCCAAGATTCACGTCTTTATGTTTACTCGAAGGTCTATTGGGTCCAAGATTCACGTCTTTATGTTTACTCGAAGGTCTATTGGGTCCGAGATTCACGTCTTTATGTTTACTCGAAGGTCTATTTGGTCCGAGATTCACGTCTTTATGTTTACTCCAAAGTCTATTGGGTCCGAGATTCGCGTCTTTAGGTTTACTCGAAGGTCTATTGGATCCGAGACTCGCGTCTCTATGTTTACTCGAAGGACTATTGGGTCCGAGATTCACGTCTTTATGTTTAATTGAAGGTCCATTTGGTCCGATATTCGCGTCTTTATGTTTAATTGGAGGTCTATTTGGTTCGAGATTTGCGTCTTTTTGTTGAATTGAAGGTCCATTTGGTCTGATATTCACGTCTTTATGTTTACTTGAAGGTCTATTGGGTCCGAGATTCGCGTTTTTATGTTTACTCGAAGGTCTATTGGGTCCGAGATTCGCGTCTTTATGTTTACTCCAAAGTCTATTGGGTCAGAGATTCGCGTCTTTATGTTTAATTGAAGGTCCATTTGGTCCGAGATTTACGTCTTTATGTTTACTCGAAGGTCTATTTGGTTCGAGATTTGCGTCTTTTTGTTGAATTGAAGGTCCATTTGGTCTGATATTCACGTCTTTATGTTTACTTGAAGGTCTATTGGGTACGAGATTCGCGTCTTTATGTTTACTCGAAGGTCTATTGGGTCCAAGATTCGCGTCTTTATGTTTACTCGAAGGTCTATTGGGTCCGAGATTCACGTCTTTATGTTTACTCGAAGGACTATTGGGTCCGAGATTCACGTCTTTTTGTTTACTCGAAGGTCTATTGGGTCCGAGATTCGCGTCTTTATGTTTACTCGAAGGTCTATTGGGTCCGAGATTCGCGTCTTTATGTTTACTCCAAAGTCTATTGGGTCCGAGATTCGCGTCTTTATATTTACTCCAAAGTCTATTGGGTCCGAGATTCGCGTCTTTATGTTTACTCCAAAGTCTATTGGGTCCGAGATTTGCGTCTTTATGTTTACTCCAAAGTCTATTGGGTCCGAGATTCGCGTCTTTATGTTTACTCGAAGGTCTATTGGATCCGAGACTCGCGTCTTTATGTTTACTGGAAGGACTATTGAGTCCGAGATTCACGTCTTTATGTTTAATTGAAGGTCCATTTGGTTCGAGATTTGCGACTTTTTGTTGAATTGAAGGTCCATTTGGTCTGATATTCACGTCTTTATGTTTACTTGAAGGTCTATTGGGTCCGAGATTAGCGTTTTTATGTTTACTCGAAGGTCTATTGGGTCCGAGATTTGCGACTTTTTGTTGAATTGAAGGTCCATTTGGTCTGATATTCACGTCTTTATGTTTACTTGAAGGTCTATTGGGTCCGAGATTAGCGTTTTTATGTTTACTCGAAGGTCTATTGGGTCCGAGATTCGCGTCTTTATGTTTAATTGAAGGTCCATTTGGTCCGAGATTCACGTCTTTATGTTTACTCGAAGGTTTATTGGGTCCGAGATTCGCGTCTTTATGTTTACTCGAAGGTGTATTTGGTCCGAGATTCGCGTCTTTATGTTTACTCGAAGGTCAATTGGGTCCGAGATTCGCGTCTTTATGTTGAATTGAAGGTCCATTTGGTCCGAGATTCGCGTCTTTATGTTTAATTGAAGGTCTATTGGGTACGAGATTCACGTCTTTATGTTTAATTGAAGGTCCATTTGGTTCGAGATTTGCGACTTTTTGTTGAATTGAAGGTCCATTTGGTCTGATATTCACGTCTTTATGTTTACTTGAAGGTCTATTGGGTCCGAGATTAGCGTTTTTATGTTTACTCGAAGGTCTATTGGGTCCGAGATTTGCGACTTTTTGTTGAATTGAAGGTCCATTTGGTCTGATATTCACGTCTTTATGTTTACTTGAAGGTCTATTGGGTCCGAGATTAGCGTTTTTATGTTTACTCGAAGGTCTATTGGGTCCGAGATTCGCGTCTTTATGTTTAATTGAAGGTCCATTTGGTCCGAGATTCACGTCTTTATGTTTACTCGAAGGTTTATTGGGTCCGAGATTCGCGTCTTTATGTTTACTCGAAGGTGTATTTGGTCCGAGATTCGCGTCTTTATGTTTACTCGAAGGTCAATTGGGTCCGAGATTCGCGTCTTTATGTTGAATTGAAGGTCCATTTGGTCCGAGATTCGCGTCTTTATGTTTAATTGAAGGTCTATTGGGTCCAAGATTCGCGTCTTTATGTTTACTCGAAGGTCTATTGGGTCCGAGATTCAACTCTTTATGTTTACTCGAAGGACTATTGGGTCCGAGATTCACGTCTTTTTGTTTACTCGAAGGTCTATTGGGTCCGAGATTCGCGTCTTTATGTTTACTCGAAGGTCTATTGGGTCCGAGATTCGCGTCTTTATGTTTACTCCAAAGTCTATTGGGTCCGAGATTCGCGTCTTTATATTTACTCCAAAGTCTATTGGGTCCGAGATTCGCGTCTTTATGTTTAATTGAAGGTCTATTTGGTTCGAGATTTGCGTCTTTATGTTTACTCCAAAGTCTATTGGGTCCGAGATTCGCGTCTTTATATTTACTCCAAAGTCTATTGGGTCCGAGATTCGCGTCTTTATGTTTAATTGAAGGTCTATTTGGTTCGAGATTTGCGTCTTTATGTTTAATTGAAGGTCCATTTGCTCCGATATTCGCGTCTTTATGTTTAATTGAAGGTCTATTTGGTTCGAGATTTGCGTCTTTTTGTTGAATTGAAGGTCCATTTGGTCTGATATTCACGTCTTTATGTTTACTCGAAGGTCTATTGGGTCCGAGATTCACGTCTTTATGTTTAGTCGAAGGTCTAGTTAGTCGGAGATTCACGTCTTTATATTTACTCTAGAAGCAAACAATATAAACATGTCTGGAAGTATCCTGACTCTTTATTATTTTAATAGTATTACCATCTGCCGTTAAATGATATCACCAATAGTTATCCAAGAATTGCAAGAAAGCCTATAAACTTCATTTTGCTAGTGATTATATATTTTTAAGTTTAATCGTCATTACCATTATTATTATTATTACCTTATTATATATTTCATGCAAAAATCAAATACACGCTTTATCTTTAATATTAAATTGACTTATATTAAATCGAACGTTTGTCCTAATAACCATGTATTCTTCAGTAATAAACGCGATATTCTTGATATTACTTGATGAAGGTATAATGATATCAGATTTTAAATAATTACACGGAATTATTGGTGAAATTTTTGCAACAAGTCATTGTCTACAGTGAAATAACTATATCGCATTGGTTCTGTAAATATCCCATTTATAATATAGATTTATTTTGAAAAATATCGACTTCGCATAGTGTACCTTAGCTTATTTTCAAATATTAAACAATGTATAATAAGTTCACAACAGTAGTGTTGATGTTTATAGCACCGTCCACAATTGTGCGCGTAACAAATTTTTAAGGGCATTGTTAAAATTATTAATCTGTTTACTTTCGATAGCTTTTAAAATGAAAATAGCTGGGTAAGAACGGTATCTAAAGGGTTTTAAGCCCCAATTACTGCGAATAGCAGAATTTTATTTTATAATTGCCTTAAACTGAAGAAAATCGAAAGAATATTGCGTAATGCGATTTAATACCCCTAGATGGCACCACGTGCTTTAATAAAATTCCTAAGGTTTCGTTCGTCTCCTCTTTCACTAGAAACGGAAACGTGGTCCGACCTTTATACAACTAATTGTTTTCAACCTCTCCATGCAATGCAAAGAATGATACGAAAGCTTTGATAGTACTGTCAAGTTAGATTTAGAATACGTATATCAAATAAACTAAAACTGCCTACTTTAATTGACACTAAATATGAACTACTCTCCGATTTTATTGCATTGAATATATAGAGAGTAGGCAGCTTGAATACATTCTAAGGTCACCTGAAACCAAGCTAGCGTGTACAAAACGGGTTTGTTATGAGAAATTACTTCCAGGTAAGTATTAGATATCTTTTAATATATATTTCGGTTTTTTTTAAACGTGACAGCATAGTATCGTTTTATAGTATTAATAACCCAATCAGGTTAGTTTTGATTATGCGACTAAAATCTACTCATATTTACGAAAGTAACCTGACACTAATAAACCATATACAGTTTCCACTTCACTGAATTATCGAACTGAAAAAGACGGAAAGGCGAAACGTTACCTGATACCAGCTTCAAGTATAAGAAACTGGTTTAGTGCGGAGTTTCGGTTCCAGATGAGAGTGGCGATTTGGAAAGGTTTCTTTTGATATCCGCTTCGATGGTTGAGGATACACATGTGATTGTAGCAATTACAGCGGATCATTGCGCCACAAATCGAGCTGCTCTTATCACCTGATGATGACGTTATTGTGACGTCAAAAACGTCAGGTGTTGATTGTTTGACCGAAATAATAATATTGGCGCAGTTACTTTCGTCGAGGTTATAAATATTACGATTTTCTGGGTAATTAATACAGTTAATATAAGACTTTATTAGCTTAGCTTTAATTACGATACCGAGTGTGTAGAATAGCAGCGCCACCGTGTGGGGAAAACGTCCATAAAAACCATAGATGGCATTTATGAATTTACAAATCCCAACCTGAGATAAGAAGCTTCGAGGGTTTTTACATTAAACTGCGGGGGAAGTCTAGAACGTAGTTGTCAATGAGATTCCGGGTGTTTAGAACGTAGCAGAAAATCCTGCAAAGAGCGTAAATCAGGCAACAATATTTCTATAAAAAGTCAATAGATAAATAATAAAATAATCCTAAAATTGATTATCAAGTACGTTTTTACAAAATCAGTCTATCCGAAAAACTTATAAATCTTTATCGATTTGCTTTGTTTTATAAAATTTGGGTGATGGCCTACTGCCAAATTATCACATTCAACGAGTCTTGCATCGCCTTTATGGTCAGCTATTCGTCTTCTAAGCCAGTGAAGTTTTTATTTTATCTTCTTCTTAAATGGTTTTCTATTTAATTTGGTTGTTTAAAAATTACGATCTGATTGTGAAGAAAGAAAATAATGGTGATCGTCGTCCTCAATAATAAGAATTAGGGACCCATTAAATGATGACGTGTATCAAGAAACTTTTAGATTAGTCTAATACATTAATAGCCGCATTTTAAAAAAGGGTTAAATATTTTCGTTCGGTGAATGATAACACAAAAGATTGTCTAGTTCCTCAGTTATTTTAACGCTCCGAAGTTTAACGCGTTTTCCAAAGCCCATAAATCTGATTTGCTATTGAAGGTTAGTAGACCGTTTATAATAATAATAAAAATAATAATAATATGGCTAACTAACAGCTCCCAACACTAACTATTACCGTGAACTAATTCAAGTTTTTTACGGAAAGAGGAAAACGAAAAACTCGGTGGAAAACTCATTTTACAGACAAGGAGAGAACTTTCAAACCAACGCTGAAGGAGTTGTTTCGAGTTTTCACCCAGTGCCACAAGCTGGGATCGAACCCGGCTCCTCTTGCTTCGAAAAGCAGTTCCGAATTCGTTCAAATAGAAGCTAATAATATATATATATATATAACCATGATACAAGCACTTTCGCAGACTCGACGTAAATTCTGTTTGGCCTCAATACTTTTAAACCGTTAATTTATTTAAAATCAGTTTATTGTTATAATAGAGAGGTGAATCCAGCGCTCATAAATGTGTAGGTTGAACTTGTAGCTGAGTGTAGTCGTCTAATGTCTATCATCGAAACTGATCACTAAATATAATTTCAGTGGAAACTATCACGCGCGAATGTTTAGTAACGATTTTTGCCACCAGATGAGAGACTAAAGTTCAAATAAGTATACCATTCTATAAAATCCTAGCAAAGACTTTAAAGCTATTGTTGTAGCCTGTAGGACTGGGAACTTTATTATTCTTTGTTTTAAGAAATTGACTTATGTTCCGTTTTTATTCGGGCTAGACATATTACATTTATTTTTTTATATTTTACATCGATCAACCAACCCGTGTTGCATGTTTGCCAGATAAAAGATAATAATGAGCCGCCCTGGTTCGTTTTATTCGGGCTAGACATATTACATTTATTTAGTTATATTTTATATCGACCAGCCAACCCGTGTTGCATGATTTCCAGATAAAAGATAATAATGAGCCGCCCTGGTTTGTGAAAAATTGGTCCACACCTTCAGCCTCTCTTTATATAAAAGTAAATAACCACATAAGTAGTATTTTATGGAAAGGTCTATTGTCTCTAAGCAGAGGTGAATAAGAGTTCGTGACGCTTAGAAACATCGTCTTTTAATTAACTCGTATCTCGGCATCAAAATAAGTAAATTAAAAAATAACATTTGTTGCTTATTTACAAGTGTTGAAACGGTAATAAATAGTACTAAAACATAATCTATTTGGGCGCTTAAGTATCGAGAAAGATGGCTAAAAGTTACTTACAAAATAATTAAGTGTCTAATTGGAAATGTGCTCTGAACGAATTTTAAATTATTACCTATTTAACAAAAAAACCTTACGTCATACTCTTAAAAAATTAAATTAGAAAAATTTTGTCAAAATGTACGGTTTTGAGTAGCTTCGTAACGTTTCTGATTTCTTTCAAAAATGACTAGAGGGTTAATAAAAAAATCTGAACAAAATCGATCTGAACAAAATGATCTGAACCAAAATGATCTGAACAAAAGGATCTGAACAAAAAGGATCTGAACAAAATCTATCTGAACAAATTGATCTGAACAAAATGATCCGAACAAAATGATCCGAACAAAATTATCTGATCAAAATGATCTGAACAAAATCGATTTGAACAAAATGATCCGAACAAAAGGATCTGACCAAAAAAGATCCGAACAAATTTGAGAATACATATCATAGTTTTACTTCCAAAAAAAGAATCTGTCAAGCAAAATGCAAAACGGCCGGGTTAAATGATGCAGAAATGATAATAGCACGTTTTCCCAAAGCTACGCCAAAAACTCCGGCTTAAATTAAATTCGAACCCGGATTTTCATGAATGAAAATTCAACGGTTTTAAAAGCGGCTATGACGATGGTTGTTTTGAAGCATCGCTTTCTAATAATAAAAACTAGTGGCATTTCTGAGGGACCCCCCGCTGGGGAAATATTCGGACGAGATGGAGAGCCAAGAGCAGATGACAGGCTAGCGCACACCCTTTGCTTCTCATGAGACACGCCATTGTTCGCGAACAGTATCATTGACACCCATACTGTCTCACTTAGTCGCGAATTTGGACCGGTACCAAATCGCATGGCAATTGTCTGCATCATTATTACATTAGCTGGATGACACTGCCAACTCTTTTAGGTGCAACTGAACCGAGTTACACTTCAAATATTTCTGCTCAATTTGAAAGAAAAATATTTTAAAGTCGAGAATATATATTTTTTATGCAAATGGTGAGTCATCCACTCACAGCAACGGTCGCGTCCAAACAAACCGTTTGTTATTCTTCGTTACGTGTCCCGCTTTATCCAAAGATAATAATCTCCTGTTATTCTTAAAGCCCCCGTAAAGTAAGCAAGCACGTACTTTAAATCTTTAGAAGGTTAATCATACACGTATTTAAAAATCTGCAAATTATAAACAACTACGCGATTGGAATGCCAAAATCAGTACACAACCATTAATTTATAAATCTCAAAATAGTAAACTATTTTCATTTTACATTAGTAAACAACCAAGTATTTAAAAAAAAATCTAAAACTAGAAAACAAACACGTAATTAAAAATCTAAAAATAATAATTATCAAATAATAAACAATTTTCTCAAAACCCCAAAGTAAACACCAGGAAATTAAACAACCTTCTACCTAAATTTCCACAGATTTAACTTCCTATAAATCACAGAAAGTAAACAATTTCTTTTTAAAAACCAAAATAAAGAAACCTCCGTATTTAGAAAAAGTCGAAATATCAAAAAGGTAAACATTTTTCTTATTAAAACCACAATTCTTAAGCAATATTTTAATTAAAACATTAAATAAAGAAACCCCGTATTTAGAAATAGTCAAAATATCAAAAAGGTAAACTTTCTTTCTAAAACACCGCAAAAAGTAAACAATTTATTAATTAAAACGAAATAAAGAAACCTCCGGATTCAGAAAAAATAAAAATATCAAAAAGCTAAACAACTTTCTTTCTAAAACATCGCAGAAAGTAAACAACTTTCTTTCTAAAACATCGCAAAAAGTAAACAATTTCTTTATTAAAACATAAAATAAAGAAAACTCCGGATTCGGAATAAGTCAAAACATCACAGAAAGTAAACAACTTTCTTTCTAAAACATCACAGAAAGTAAACAACTTTCTTTCTAAAACATCACAGAAAGTAAACAATTTCCTTATTAAAACATAAAATAACGAAAACTCCGGATTCGGAAAAAGTCAAAATATTAAAAAGGTAAACAATTTCCTTATTAAAACATAAAATAAAGAAAACTCCGGATTCGGAAAATGTCAAAATATTAAAAAGGTAAACAATTTCCTTATTAAAACATAAAATAAAGAAAACTCCGGCTTCGGAAAATGTCAAAATATCAAAAAAGGTAAACAACTTTCTTTCTAAAACATCACAGAAAGTAAACAACTTTCTTTCTAAAACATCACAGAAAGTAAACAACTTTATTTCTAAAACATCGCAGAAAGTAAACAATTTCCTTATTAAAACATCGCAGAAAGTAAACAACTTTCTTTCTAAAACATCGCCGAAAGTAAACAACTTTCTTTCTAAAACATCACAGAAAGTAAACCACTTTCTTCCTAAAACATCACAGAAAGTAAACAATTTCCTTGTTAAAACATAAAATAAAGAAACCTCCGGATTCAGAAAAAGTAAAAATATCAAAAATGTAAACAACTTTCTTTCTAAAACACCGCGGAAAGTAAACAATTACTTAATTAAAACCAAATATTTCTAAAAAGTAAAAATATCAAAAAGGTAAACAACTTTCTTCGTCAATTCTGCTGAATTAGTAAACTACGCGTACTTTGTTCTTTTAATCTTCCGAGTGATACACGTCGGAAAAAGGAAACCATGAGGCGTCTTTTCAGAAATCAATTAATATAGAAATCTTCACTGTTGATATAGAGAAGGAAGTAGAACTGGCCTCCGAGGCAGGTAATTAAGACTCATGACTCTAATTAGGGGCGCGCCAAGAACATCTCGGCAATTAAGACAAGGCCGAGAGAGACATGTCTCCGGGACATACTAGCTTTGCTCGTTATCCCACTATTATAGGACTTCGTACTCTCGCTAAGAATATAAATCTTAGCCAAGGCTAGAAGCCGACAGTTTCGCGAGCATAATATTTACCTAGTTCTGTGGCACGGTACTTCAATCCATTTTACAGCCCAGATTTTCTTTCATTCTACTACGAAGTAGCGTTGCCAGCCATACGATAATTATAGTAAATGTCGATAGTTTCGATAATTTTTTGGACGTATGATAGTTATAGTAGATCGTGTAGCTCTCGATAATTTCGATAGATTTTGGTATTTAAGATCGTTTTAGTAAATGTCGATAGTTTCGATAATTTTTGGGACGTATGATAGTTATATTAGATCGTGTAGATGTCGATAATTTCGATAGTTTTTGGTATTTAAGATCGTTTTAGTAAATGTCTATAGTTTCGATAATTTTTGGGACGTATGATAGTTATATTAGATCGTGTAGATGTCAATAATTTCGATAGTTTTTGGTATTTAAGATCGTTTTAGTTAATGTCGATAGTTTCGATAATTTTTGGGACGTATGATAGTTATATTAGATCGTGTAGATGTCGATAATTTCGATAGTTTTTGGTATTTAAGATCGTTTTAGTAAATGTCTATAGTTTCGATAATTTTTGGGACGTATGATAGTTATATTAGATCGTGTAGATGTCAATAATTTCGATAGTTTTTGGTATTTAAGATCGTTTTAGTAAATGTCGATAGTTTCGATAATTTTTGGGACGTATGATAGTTATATTAGATCGTGTAGATGTCGATAATTTCGATAGTTTTTGGTATTTAAGATCGTTTTAGTAAATGTCGATAGTTTCGATAATTTTTGGGACGTATGATAGTTATATTAGATCGTGTAGATGTCAATAATTTCGATAGTTTTTGGTATTTAAGATCGTTTTAGTTAATGTCGATAGTTTCGATAATTTTTGGGACGTATGATAGTTATATTAGATCGTGTAGATGTCGATAATTTCGATAGTTTTTGGTATTTAAGATCGTTTTAGTAAATGTCGATAGTTTCGATAATTTTTGGGACGTATGATAGTTATATTAGATCGTGTAGATGTCAATAATTTCGATAGTTTTTGGTATTTAAGATCGTTTTAGTAAATGTCGATAGTTTCGATAATTTTTGGGACGTATGATAGTTATATTAGATCGTGTAGATGTCGATAATTTCGATAGTTTTTGGTATTTAAGATCGTTTTAGTAAATGTCGATAGTTTCGATAATTTTTGGGACGTATGATAGTTATATTAGATCGTGTACCTCTCGATACTTTCGATAGATTTTGGTATTTAAGATCGTTTTAGTAAATGTCGATAGTTTCGATAATTTTTGGGACGTATGATAGTTATATTAGATCGTGTAGATGTCGATAATTTCGATAGATTTTGGTATTTAAGATCGTTTTGGTAAATGTCGATAGTTTCGATAATTTTTGAGACGTAGATAGGTATATTTGATCGTGTAGATGTCGATAATTTCGATAGTTTTTCGTATTTGAGATAGTTCTAGTAAATGTCGATAATTTCTGGACGTACGATTGTTATAGAAAATGTCGATAATAATTTCATTTATACGATATTTTCCATAATTTCACATTGTACTTTTTTATTAATTCATAACTATAACTTCGACCACATTTACCGACAAAATTTCCAGATTATAATTGTTTTTCGGAAATCAATTATCCTTGGAATTATATATTTTTTGGACCTGGCAACATTGCTACCAAACGAATTTAAAAGTTTTGTCTTCTAATAAATACAAGGGAAATATATTAATAACAGGTTGAAGGTTATTAAAAATTTAATAATGAGTCAATCTAATTCAAAAAAAATCGAGTGTTCTTATTTAATTTTTTTTTAAATCACGAATATCGACTTTAAAATATAACGATTTTAAAAATAAAAATTTCGTACACTAAACACTTTCTTAGGTAAAACATGATAATTCTACCATGTTTTATACCAAGATTGTATTTTTTTAATATAACCTCAGTTTAAAGGGAATATAACATCAGTTTAAAGGGAATGTAACCAAAGTTTAAAGGGAATATAACCTCAGTTCAAAGGGCATATAACCTCAGTTTAAAGGGAAATATAACCTCAGTTTAAAGGGAATATGCCCTCAGTTTAAAGGAAATATAACCTCAGTTTAAAGGAAATATAAACTCAGTTGAAAGAAAATATAACCTCAGTTTAAAGGGAATATAACCTCAGTTAAAAGGGAATATAACCTGAGTTTAAAAAGAATATAATCTCAGTTTAAAGGTAAATATAACCTCAGTTTAAAGGAAATATACCCTCAGTTTAAAGGAAATATAACCTCAGTTTATAAGAAATATACCCTCAGTTTAAAGGAAATATAACCTCAGTTTAAAGGAAATATAACCTCAGTTTAAAGGAAATATAACCTCAGTTTAAAGGAAATATACCCTCAGTTTAAAGGAAATATAACCTCAGTTTAAAGGAAATATACCCTCAGTTTAAAGGAAATATAACCTCAGTTTAAAGGAAATATACCCTCAGTTTAAAGGAAATATAACCTCAGTTTAAAGGAAATATACCCTCAGTTTAAAGGAAATATAACCTCAGTTTAAAGGAAATATACCCTCAGTTTAAAGGAAATATAACCTCAGTTTAAAGGAAATATACCCTCAGTTTAAAGGAAATATAACCTCAGTTTAAAGGAAATATACCCTCAGTTTAAAGGAAATATAACCTCAGTTTAAAAGAAATATACCCTCAGTTTAAAGGAAATATAACCTCAGTTTATAAGAAATATACCCTCAGTTTAAAGGAAATATAACCTCAGTTTAAAGGAAATATAAACTCAGTTGAAAGAAACTTTAACCTCAGTTTAAAGGAAATATAACCTCAGTTTAAAGGGAATATAACCTCAGTTTAAAGGGAATATAACCTCAGTTTAAAGGGAATATAACCACAGTTAAATGGGAATATAACCTCAGGTATTTGGTGTGGAACTCCAACGTTTGCAGCTCTGGCCGCTATTGCCTTTGGCTTTAGAAATGTTTGGCGCCACTGTACAGGGTAATTTCAAAAATTTAAGGGGTCTTCCATAAAGATTGCTTTGCAGGTTATATTCCCTTTAAGAAAGAAATGAGAAACAAGACTGATTGGTTTAGAGCTCGGCGGAACAAATAACTGTTTATTTATGGATATTATTCGCGGTTAAAGTTTTTATTCGGATAATTTTCTGATTTTTCGAATTCAAGTCCCGAACTCTAACTAGACTAATCATGGAATTAAAACCATTTTTTCCCTTTTGTTTTAAGTGGGAAATTTTTAAACTCTAGAGAAAATCTACTAAATGGGGTAGAAAATATACCATGCACATATTTCGTTTGTGTAGATATTTTAGATTCCATACCATATTTAGTTGTAAAAGTAGATTCCATACCAAATTTAGTCGTAATAGTAGTATGCTTAAAATATGATCAGGCAAATGAAAACGAAATCATTATATTTCAAGTATTTTCTTTCAGATTTAATTCATATATTAAAAACAACATGTATATACAAAATAATCTATACAAATTGTACAAAGACTAGAGTAGTACAGGAACGGATGACGTCACAAGTGGACAATCAACGGAAGAGCAATATGATTGGCTGATATTTTTTATTCTACTACATCCAATAACAAATATCACCAGACGCTAGTGTCATTTTAGAAACAACAATTGGCCCATTCTAAGATTAAAGTGTAGTAGTTCTTTTTTTAATTTCAATATGATATGAGTATTTGAAGGCACTAGACTGAAACGAAGATTGAAGAATATTCAAATTACAATTGGTTAATTTCTTAACATCTGATTGGCTGTTCCTTAGCAAGGCATTTTCAAATTATTTTGATCAAATTTTAGCGGTGGTATCATAGCACCATTTTTTCATTCAATTTATACATATTTGGATTCTTTGACATTTTCTAATATTTGATTGGTTTATCTTAACTATTCCACGTAATTATTCGTCAGATAAATTGTAAAAATCTTTGGTTTGTCTATATTAGGAGTAAATTTAATTTTGTTAATATGCCTTTTTTTAATTGGTTATTTGGATATTTCGTAAACTGTGATTGGTAGATTAGCTTCCTCGCAATTTTAATTGCTGATCACCTTCAGAGATTTTTCATTGGCTAATAACTTGCTAAGGTTTGACTGGTTTGATAATTATATTCAAAATTTGGTATAAAGGTACAATTGAGTACATTTAACAACAATATGTGACAACATAATTTAAAGTATTTTGTTGAAATATTTGGTTCCAAAATCTGACACGAGTTGGCACTGATATCAAAACGGCCAATTTCACAAAAAACGTCCATGACTAGAATAGTATTGCAACTTTGTTTCGAGGAGTTTGACAAAGGCTTAAGGAAGTGTTATTATATTTACAAAGTACTCGGGCAAAACAGCACCCGTTTACCGTTTATCTTATCACAGAAAACTTCGTTAAAACTCGCGACGGTCGTCTTATCAAGACAATTGTTTTTCAATCATGTTCATTTATCACGACAGATCGGAGAGATGTTCTAAGCTCATCATCTTTGACGAGTTCGGTAGCTAACATCGAACCCGTGAAATATCTTGAGCTGGTCACGACTTATGTCTAAATGTTCAAGACGTACTTCGAACTGATCACGGCATACCTCAAGCTGATCCTGGTGTAATCGCTTGTGATGAATGTTTAATTTATCTCATCGTGGAGTATGCGGATTGTCTTTCTAACAGACTAACTAACTGGTCATGTTATAATTCAAATTGGTCACGCCGAACGAGGCATATTTCGAACTGATGATAATGTATCTTTGGCTGATCACGGCATATCACGAGCTCATCATACAGTATCTTTAGCGTATCTTTAACTGTTTTAGGTGTTTCCGAACCATACGGAACGACCCCGCAACTCATCGTAGAGTTCATCGTAGCTGATCATAGGCATACCAACTGATCATAGGGGTTTAACCGGTCCATCAAGGCGTCCGATAACGATCCAGAACGCAGTATACAAGTAGCAGCTTGACGAAGCACGGAGAAGCTTACAACGAAAAGGACATGCGACGTCCTAACTTGCCCATGGCCTTATTATGATGATTCTTCCCGAAGACGGCTCCGAAGGCTTTGGAGACGACTGCGATACTGATCTTGCGATGCCTGGGCATGGACCTCTGGGTGTGAATGGACCTAGTTTCCTTGATCAATCCCTGGAGGGCACTGTTGACGTCGAACTGGTTATCGGCGGCCGAGACTTCGGCGAACTGGCAATTGTGCTGCACCGAGAGCTGGACTCCTTCGTCCATGTCGACTTGGCGACTGTGTTCCAAGTCACGTTTGTTGGCCAGCAGGACGATGGGCACGTAGGTGGGTGATTTGGCGTTCCGGATCGAGTTCAACATGTTCTGGGCGTACGAGAAAGTCTCGCGGACGCAAATGTCGTACACGATGACGAAGGCGTCGGCCCAACGGATTTGGTCCACCGATAACGTCTCATTATTCTGAAGAAAAATATAAAAATATCCGTGGTTAGGTTCGATCGAAGGGTAATATATCTTGTGTGTTTTAAGGTTGCTTTTAATTTTGCGGATTTATTTGGTTGGTTATTAATAGGTTGAATCTTTATAAACTAGAATCAGTTGGATTTCTTCAATTAAAAAATTAACTAGAATGATAGTTCAACATTTACATTGGTCGCTTTTCAATGGGTTGAACTTTGGTAGGATTTATCTGAACTAGAATGATAGTTCAACATTTACATTGGTTGGTTTCAATAAGTTGAACTTTTGTGGGCTTAAAAATGAACTGGAATAAAAGTTCAAGATATTAAATTACTATTTTTCTATAGATTGGTTTAACTTCTGTTCGATTAAAAATCCACTACAACAATTTTTCAAGATTGGTTGGTTTTAAATGGATTGACTTTCTGTTGGTGTTCCAACACGCTAAACATTAAATCCGCAAAACCCGATTAAGCAGCATTTAAATGAGGATAAAAAGATATTTACCGGCCAACGGGAGACGTCCAAGATTTCAATGTTGGTGTTGGAGTTTTCGCAAACAACATTCTGTTTGTACAACCAATCCGAATTGGATCTGTATTCGCCGATGAATCGCCTCGTCAAAAACCTCACAATCACGGCTACAAAAAGAGAAAAAACCATTAAAATCTTTTCCAAATCGTGATTACAAATAAGGCCACTGGCAAAATTGTCACTCTCGGTCAAAGAAAAATAAGTAAAAATTAATTAAAATAACGATAAATATTAATAAGGTAAATAAATAAAAAAAGGAATTCTGGAGTTTGAAATCCGAAGAGGCAGCCCCGGGGGAAATCGCAGAGAAGGAAGCGGATGAAAGCATTGAACGCGTTGCCGTGGATACGGCTCCATGACCTTTTCGCTCCGAAGTATAATCTTTCAAATTCATTATTTACAAATTTCCCGAGATTAGAGTTGATCTTTCACATTCGAAGAGTTCACGTTTCTACAAATTTAGCGTTTCATATTTAATCTTTTGTACTTCAATTAAATTTACACGAACGATGAAATATTACCAAGTTTGAAACTTCGCTATTGTAGAAGTAGTAGCTTTAATAATTAGTTAAAAGTGAAGGTTAACTACGTAAGAACAAGGTTAAATTTCGGAGAATTTAAATTGGATAAACAGAAAATAAAAATCAAAGGTTAATGTTAATTGAATTATACTTTTAATTAATATTAAATTAATTTTAATTCATTAAACTAATTTTCATTGAAATGTAATGTAATGTAATGAAATAATACAATATAATATAATGTAAAAAAAATAATACAATATAATATAATGTAAAAAAAATAAAATAAAATAAAAAAAAAATGTAATATAATGAAGAATAATATTAGGAATAAAATTCATATGTATAATAAAATAAAAATAAATGATCACCAATTTTTATCTGTTTCCAAAATACAATTTGGTAAAATACGCGAAGAAAAGAGTGGTCTAGCCTTGACGTTCTATTTTGATGAAAAACATCAACTTAAATCTTTTTTATATTTTCATATGAAACTTCTTATTTTGATTTGTCAAGGATGTAACGAAATAGAATGCCTTGAGGTCCGCATTTCCGGATGCTAAGAAGACCCGTACAATAACACTGTCAACCTCAGTCGGTCTCACGATATTTCAGCCCAAATCTCAAGAGACTAGCTTCTCGAATAAATACGAAACTTACCTGTCATCTTTGACATGTTTTGAAATCTGCGCAGTACGTTTTGCGTAGGCTTAAGTGCGTATATTTTCGCTATCCGCATAAGGAAGTTTTTTTAAACACACTAGATAGTATTTGAATTTTTTTACAGATTTTAAATTTTAATATTCCATTAATTATAAAATTTACAAGGAATTGAAAACTCAATTTAATTTATACAAGTATATTAAAATATTTTTTAAACTTTGAATTGTATAAAATTAAATTTTAAAGATAATAAACTTAACTAACTTAACTTTAGACCATTAGTCGTTAACGGGCGACAATATCGCTAAATCGAATCACGAGTAAAAATTGCGACGAAAGGCTAAATGTTGCTTTCCTTTAGCGGTTGGCTTAAAGACAGCTTCGAAGGGTGGTAACCAAGGAAACCACGACATGGTGGGCCTAGTTAAAAGGCTGTCGTTCTAAGCCAATAATAATATAAAGCTTTTCGCCTTCCTTTGTGGCGCAAACAAAGACGTTTTGTTCCCCACAGAGGGCGGCACATTACAGAAACGTGCTTGTTTTGACTGTGAAACTTTTGCCCTAGTTGCGTCTGACACCGAGGGACACATTTTTGAGCCCTGTCCCTAAAGCCATAACTAGGTCAGAATAAAATTTGGGACAGTGATACTTGAGGGATCGAAGGTAAACTTTCAAATTAAAAAAAAACATTCATAGTTTAATTTAAATGGAATTTCTCCCCTTTATAAGTGAACTATAGTAACTCCAAAAAATTGGTTTTTTAAAGAAATGCACCACTGAGTTCCTTTGAACATTTCTTGTCCTATATTAATAATAAAAATAATAATAATTATAATAATAATAATAATCAGCTAGGCTAATACCTCAGCAAGATTGTATTTATTATACTTGGAGGGTTAATTTGATTGGACAATTACATTTTTATTTAAATTTACCAGTAAATTCTTTAAATATTCATAAATTAAAATAAATTATCAGCAAGTAAATTCTAGCCAATTTTCTAAAACAGTAAAAAACTAAAAACGTCCTATTGCAATTATTATCAATTAACATTTATCACTTTCTAAATAAGGAAACTTGAATTTAAAAATAGCAGCGGCTCTACAAAAGCCTTGGCATTTCAGAAATGAAGTTTTAAAGAATTTACAAAAAAAAGGAACAGATGCTGTAATAAACGGGAACGCTGCAGGATCAAGTTGAACGTAAACTGTGACGTCATTTCCTGTTTAAAGAAGTCGTAAACACGGCTGATCCGTCAGTCGGCAGATGCCCGCGCAAGGTTACATTTGTTTAGACGATTTGCGATAGTGCCAGCTATTAAAACGCTTTCTTAATTGTTCAGCTTAAATAAAATGGTTTTATGTGAATTTGAGACATAAACTTTAACGACATCTTTAACACTGGGGCGAATAACAAACGCTGTTAAGTCTAACTTTGACCTTTGGTGTGGTGTCCCTCTTCCTTTAAGCGCTTACGTTATGGAACTAGCTAACAATTTTTAAAACGTATTTAAAACAGAAGAGGCAAAAATTATGAAAATAAATTATAGGATCTTCACCGTTAAATTATTTGAAAATATTTTACACGTTATTCGCGCTTTAAATAGCTAGAGTAAGAAATTTAAACTACTTATATTTATTACAAAAAAAATTAGTGTTGTAAGCCGGAAAATTTTCCGCTCGGAAAATTACCTCATTTTTTCGAATCTAAAAGCAAATCTAAACCTCAAGACTAGTTTAAACTGATTAACAATGTAACACTACTAATGTTTTGTAATATGTTTACTGATATTAAACATTTTAAATCGATAAAAAGTTAAAAACATTAAAAACCCTTAAAAAGTAATATATGTTTCAATTTTTTATTTTTCTGATTTACGGAAAATTTTCTGGAAATGTTTCCGGAAAATTAACAACACTAAAAAAAATTCACTTTTGAACCGTAAATAATAAAATTTCTTAACAAACTTTATTTATAGTTATTTTATATTAAAATTGATTAATTTTCTTAGTGCTCGGATTTCGATTAATTTTTATCCATGAATAAAATAAGCTAGCGATATTTAAATAATATTTATTTAACTAACCAATAGTTGAATAAAAATTGTAAAATGTTTAAATAATCGAAAGTGAATAAGCCTATTATTTAAATAAAACAAACAATTATTTAAATAAATACCACTTTTATTCAAATAAATGCTTGGTTGCGTAAAAAACAATTAAATAAGTTAAAATGATATTATTTTTACCAACGTTTTTTAAATAAATCGGAAAATTTTTGGATAATGAATAAACAATTCCGAGCACTAAATTTTCTCCATAAATTGTGACGAAATTCTGACGTCTTGAATCTTTACTGTTAAATCATTCTATATATATAATGTATTTCGGAAAAACTAAGTCAGAGTTTTGAAAGCAATGAATTTCGAAAAATGTCGTTTAAAAAAGTGCCGTCTCAATTTAGCCACTGAGACCGAAGCCAACCCTTTTTTTTCATATGACGTCGAAGATTCAGATCTCGCAAATTCCTTTCTAAATATACTGAAAATTTTGTTTTCCTTTTTCTCGCGGACTCGAAAAGAATTATGTAAAATTTCTAGCGGAGAGCGCGCGCCCCGTTCAAGTCCCCATTTTTGAAATGTCAATCTATTAGGGTTAAACGAATTACCATCCCCCTAAGTGTACAACCCCCTCCTGTCAAATACCTTGTCCCCTTGTCAGCGCCTTAAAGTGGTTGAATGGGGAATTAAAACTCTTAAAAGTTCTTCAAAAATAGTTCATACGCGTTAAAAATTATAGTTTTATTTTAAACCGATTTCGTAAGAAAACTTTTTGAGATAAAAATATCTTTTATAGTTGAAATTATTTTATATAAGAAATATGTGTTGCTTTAAGCCAAATTTTGACAGTTCGTAAATCGCGTTGCTAAGAACATTGCACATATGTCTTCCAAAAATGGCTGTACTAGTGTCAATATTAAAATACATCATATACGTTAATTCATATTTCCATTTTTTTCATTATGTTTAAAATATTAATTCGGCAATTGAATTGATTTAAATATGAATATCTAAGCTTTGGTTGTAAAAAATAACCATTTTTCAAAAGTCGTCAAACCAAAATGATTAACATTAACAATAATATTTTAATGTATTCAATTTAAAAAATAACTTAAGAAATTAATTGATTTAAAAAAAAAATAAAAAAGTCGCCCAATAAATTGCACGGATATTAGTGATTCTTTTCGCCGCAATCAATTCGGTGGGTCAACTGTTTCGCTCGATGAAGTTGGACTAATATGTTGTTTCGCTTGAGTTTAAAGGGAATATGAACTATATCTAAAAATTCGGCTACTAATACGATTTTTGTTTTTCACGTAACTAGCGCCATCATATCTAGGTTTTGTTAAACCTGGTGTCAGAAATGCATATTCCCTTTAAACCAATAGAGTAGTATCGCTCTGTAGCTTTGGGCTATGGCCGCCATTTTGAGTTTTTTATCTATAGGAAAAAGCATGGGTGACGTCGACATACGTCACGCCGATATTACTCTATAGCTATCCCTTTAAACTCTTCACTTTACAAACCATAACAAACTCTTAAAAAAATGCCCACTAAATCCTTCAAATGGACAATTTGGTGGCCACATAGGCTCGAATGGCTGGCGCCACTGATGGCGGTGATTATGGCGGCCGACGTTTTGACTCCTTACGGGGTCAAGACACTTGACAATAAAAGGATTGAAGATATCCTAATTACACCCGAGTCCTGTACGAAACTCCCATGGACCTCACCATCCCCGCTAGATGGAGGAAAGAAATGTCCCCTCAGAGCCTGAGAAAACGAAATGACTTTGGCGACAACGTGGGGCCAGTCGCTGTTGACGACGACTTCTGCAAAAAACACGTGCGCGCTTCTAAAACCGACGAGCCCGCCAAGACGCCAGATTTTTTTTCCTCGACGCCAAATAGATTTTTTCTTTCTTACTGCTAATATATATAATTTGTGACGTCCCCTTGTCGAGCCGTGGAATGGCGACAATGTTTTGAAAGCTAAATATGGTTACAAAGCCTTTTGTTTCGAGTATTGCTAAGCTTGGTCGTTGCGTAAATTGTGGTGTTGTTTTGGATGGGAGCGTTGGGTTTTCTGATTTCGAGTATTTGGAAAATTGGCGATGATTGGAAATAAAATTATTTTAATTAAATTACTAATATAATGTGTCTGTTTAAATATTATATTTTAATTGCAATTATTGTATTAGTTTAATTAAAATTATTGAATAATAGTTTAATTACAATTCTTGTATTATAGTTCAATTAAAATTATTGAATTATAGTTTAATTACAATTATTTTATTGTAATTTAATTATTAATATTGTATTTTATTATTATATCATTTTATTATATTATATTTAATTATATATTTAATTATAATAATAATTAATTTTAATTAATTTATTATCTTATGAGATTGGTGAGAAATGTTTTAATAAAGTAAACATACTTTAATTTCAGTATGATTAATTAATTATTTATTATGTTATATAACAATTGTAGTAGTTATAATTAGTCAAATTTAGTTAAATATGGTTTAATAATTTTATAACTTTAATTAATTTCCTTATTATTGGAATTTTAATATTGAAAAATAATTGAAGTAAAATTTTACTAATTAATTTTGATTTCTTAAGTTAACGCGATGCATTGTCTTCCCTAAATATAATTGAAATATTTTATACACATTTTACTCAATTAATACTATTAGGAATTTATTATATTTAAATAATAAAAGTTAATTAAGAGTTTTGAAATTAAATTAAATTCTTGATTCGTTCCTTGCATTTTTCGTGAGTTAAATAATGTTTTTATTGGTTCATAAATTATTGTAAAACTCTAATATAATTATCCTAAAAAATCAAAACGTGTTATTAAGGAACAATTAAATTTAATTAATTTCACCTACGCAAAACTAATATCACGTAATTAACGCTGTAACATTACGAAACATTAAATTACGCAATTAAAGCTGGTCGAAATACGATTAACATAATTAGACGGAGAAATATCCCATACAATTATAAAACACATAATCAGATTCACGTGTTTTAAATAATTAAATTTTTGAAAAGTAATAAGGAAGCCACGTTAAAATGTCCATATAGAGTCAAAAACTTTCACTGTCCTAAAATTTGTAGGTCGACATTGGAACTAGACAAGAGAACATTATTAAAAACTCGTAAATATAAATTATAAAATTTAAACTGGTTTTTTCGACAGGCCTCAGGAATTATGTTGAGACTTTACAAACTACGAAGTTTCTGTAATTAAGGGCATATTAGTACTTGTACCTGTGGGGTTTGTCTAGCTTAGAAAGGTTTACAAGGTGAAATCGAAAAACTTACATTTGGTAAAGTTCTGACTTTGAAAAACGATTGAAATTAAACTTTGTTAGGTGTGGTTTCGACTAGTCACGATATATTTCCAGTTTCGCTTATTTCAAATGTAATAAATTTTCTACTGATTTATTTTTCTATTATTATCATTATTTGGTCCTATGTTTCCCCCGTAGATAAAGGGATTTAATTTTTTATAAAGAATGGTTGTTTTGGAGATAATATTGTAGAATTAAATCTTATTTTTTATTTATAAAATTTGATATCATTTCTTTATTTGTACTATATTAAATAAAATCTTTCAACAAACGAGTGACAATTTAAAAGCCAACATGGTCTAAATTCAAACCATCTTTATTTCATTAAACCACATCTCAATATTATGATAAATTTAACGCATTAAAACTATTAAGTAACTTAATATTTTGTCTAACAGAGCTCTAGGATCTAGGTAAATACGAAATATAAAAATAGTTTGAATTGAGACGTAGAAATTGAACAATATAATTGAAAACATACCTGATTTTCCAACATTTTTGCTTCCAAGAACCAATAATTTGATGGTCGGTAACTGAGTCATTTTGGAAAATTAATTTGTCCACAAGAAGGTAAAATAGTTCAACGTACAATCCAATACGTCACGGTGAAACGCGGGTTTAAATCCCAAGTTGAATATCGACAATTAGTGATTGTCCAAAATCGCGCGTTGAATATCTCGATACTCGCGCTCAACAAGTGAAAGAATTTATTCAGAAAACGTGGCGAAAAACGCGACGTGCTCTGTGCGAAGTGCGGATCTGTTTTGGAAGCGAGAACGAACGGGAGCTCGCTTTTAGCGAAAACGGGCCTTCGAGAGTGGGAGGCCAGGCGCGGGCCCGAGCTGCGCGTGCGCGGAAGAGGGGAGACTCAGCTTCTCTCGCCATCTGCGTCCGGAAGTCACTTTCCTGAAATCAAGCCGCCGCGTCGAGGAGAGAGCGCTAGAGTGGGACCTTCCCAATGTTTTTTTAAAACGAATATGGTTAGCATAGGCGCCACCAGGGCCGGATTACCCAATAGGCCGACTAGATTTGGGCCTAAAAGGGGGAGTAATTTTAGTAAATTCGTCTACATTTTTCGATACCATGTAAAGCAATCGTTTATCAACTTCACTAAAATATCCGCAAAGTCTACATTCAAATTCAAATCAAATTTATTTTGCGCTAAGTCAACAATGTGACTTGTAAGCCTTACATTATTTTAACAAAGTACAAAAAATACAAAAATTCAGAAAATCACGATAAAAAGTACATAAAAACTAAACAACTTTTAAAGATTACTACTTTACACACTTGATAATCCTATTGTTATATTTTTATTTATATCCGCTTTAAACAACAACATATAAGCAACTTAATTAACTTTAAATAATATCCTTTAAAATTGTATTTTACATCCATTTGTCAATAATAAATAGCGGGAGCGTCTCGTTCGCCACTGAAAGGGGGCACAAAAACTAGCTTAAACCTAGGGCCCCACGAGGTCTGCATCGGGCCCTGGGCGTCACCAGGGGCTAAGTAGGCTACGAGTGATTAAATACGCGAATAAGTAGAATAGTCCATAATGAAAAAGGAAAAAAAAAGATAAACCCTAAATAAATTGGAAGAAATCTAAAAACTTACAAAGAGCTCGTACCGATAGGTCTTCGAGCAAACATAAAGACGTGAAACTGGGACCAAATAGATCTTAGAATGACAAACTAAATCAAATTAAATAAAATAGCCATAAATTCCAACGGTAGACCGGTTTCGTCCTATTTGGGACTCATCAGTATTAAATCTGGCTCACGACTATTGACGACTTTTAAAATTCATTTTGCGCGTTAAAATACCTCTACATGTAGTGTTCGGAATTGTTTATTCATTATCCAAAAATTTTCCGATATATTTAAAAAACGTTGGTCAAAAGAATATCATTTTAACTTATTTAATTATGTTTTTTTACGCAACCAAGTATTTATTTGAATAAAAGTGGTATTTATTTGAATAAAAGTGGTATTTATTTGAATAAAAGTGGTATTTATTTAAATAATTTTTTGTTTTATTTAAATAATAGGCTTATTCACTTTCGATTATTTAAATCTTTTACAATTTTTATTCAACTATTGGTTATTTAAATAAATATTATTTAAAAATAGAAGAGCTTATTTTATTCATGGATAAAAATTAATCGACTGCCGACCTCTATCTACATGTTATGGTCAAAAAAGCACTCAAAGAAGGCTGTGTGCCCAAGACATGTAGTGTCGCGCGCTAAAACGTCATTTCAAAATCCGTCAATTACACCGAAAATCTAAACTAAGCCTAAACATTAAATATTTCAAAACGCGTAGCAACGGAAAGTCGAATAATCGGAGAAGGGTAGGCTACGGTCTACTAAAGGAGGCGGCAATTCGGATAATGGGAGTAACTTATTCATAGGTAATTTTTATATTTACACCTCAATTTAAGCCGCCATATTTTGAGGCTAGCGCCGCCGATCCAACGCCGCTGTCGCCGATATTTTCTCTGGCGCCGTACCACCGCCATTTACTTTTTGGCGCGCCGTCGATAAATTTTGATCTATCAGAAATATTTTTGATTTTTTTTTTCCAAATTTCCAAAAGGGGGGGATGCAATTTTGCCGCTGGCGCCGCCGCTGAAAAACATCAACGCCGCCGATGATTTTAGCGAAACGCCGTCGCCGACCCAAATCTTAGACAATTACTTTCGTCGTAAGACGAAATTGTCGCTAATTACGTTAAAAACTTATCGTTAGCGCTGTTTAGAATATGCTTTTTAGATTTAGTTCATACTTCCACTAAGTACATTTCCAGAATTAATTTTAAAAAGTATGGGGGAATTAGATAAGGCACGTGTTTCAAACGTATAAAATTATCAAAATAAAGATGTTAAACTATTTACTGACTAACTTGTGCATAAAACTAAATTAAAAATAATCAAACCACTGTTACGCAAAACGGAGTTTATTTTAAATAAACGTCTTATTGTGTTACAGTGGTGTGATTATTTTTAATTTAAAATAAAGATGAATACTTATCTCGCGATATTTTATATACTTATGATAAAAAAACAACCGTACATACTGACAGACCAACAAACAAATGCCATAAGCCAGCTCCTAACGTCACCATTTCCGGGGATCGTATTGTAAGAAGAATTTGTACTACAGAGAAGCGGCGATTATCGGCCAGGGAGGGTGCGCTGCTCAGGGCGGGTCGCCAGGACGAGCCCTAGAATTCGAGACGAACCCCACGAACCGAGTTCCTGGAAAAAATACATCATAGCTAGCCGGCCTCAAAAACGCCGAAAGCTTCATTAAATTTACGGAGTTTCCAAAGCGAATATTTTTTTCCCGAAAACGACGAGATATATCTCTGGGGAACATCGCGGGCTTTGCGGGGAAGCTCATCGGCGAGTGTAGGGGCGGGCGGGGGAGGAAGCAAAGGGGGGAAGGCGTCAGTTCCAGGAAATTAAATTATGCTTTCGTTGATTTCGTTGTGAGTTTGGCACTTTTGGGAGACGGCTAGTAATATTTCGTTTAAATATTCTCCGAATTGAGGTGAATTACTCGTTAAGCAGTACTAGCTACCAAATTTGGCTACTAGCGTTACACGGAATTATGGGAATAAATTTATCTGAAAACTGTATTTAAATTATTAAATTTTCGAGAATATATTAGTTTACCGTGGAATTCCGCAATCACGCGAATTTATAATTTGTACATTTATTTTATCAAGAAATTGTAACTTTTAGTATTTTTGTCTACCGGCCCCAGGGGGCCAATACTGACCGCTACCTTTGACATTTTCGGCGCTGCTTAGTGGTTTGTTGCGGAAATAATCCAACAAATTGTTGCGGTTGGATGTTGCATTTCTACTAATGGGAATCCCTTTGAATATTTAGTAAAGTTTTCTACCACCAGATCGGGTTACGAAGCACTCAGAATAACGCTGTATTGAGAGATTAACGCTCAAATAAATTGTCTCTAAGCCGAGTAGAGTAAGAATTAATCTCATTATAAAATGAGAGTTCTTGAAGCTGTTAATTTTCTGCCCAGTCCCCACGGGTTAAAGGGGTTTTATCCTTTCCGAGGTTAATAGTAATAGTAAGTGTAGTTAGCTGTTGGCTACGCATTATAAGCCGGCCACTGGTAAAAACTAATTGGCTTTACAAGTCACCTTGGGTATTAGCTTAGCTGATTATTATTATTAATATATAATACTAAAACAGAATCTATAAAGCACTATAAATATTAAGAACGATGGAGAAAACGTGATTTAAAACACCTATTTGAAATAATTTTTAAAAAACAGTTAAGTGTCTAAATTGGAAATGGGCCTTGAACCTATTTTAAATTAATACCTATTTAACAAAATTAATCTAACCCCATCTTACGACATTTTCATGAAAAATAATTTCAAAGTATACGTAAGTAAAATGGCCGTCATATTGCACTAAAATTGGCGGATTAAATATAAATATACGATGCGCTTGATTTTCGAATTAAAAAACCAATGTATAATTTTCAAGGATGGCAGTTTTTGATTTTTTTAATTTTTATAGTATTTTTTCGATTTTACATAATTAATTACTCTTTTCCTGTATTATTAACAGATATTTTATTTTTTTATCATTTAGCTAATCTTGAATAAAATGAAATCCTAATTAAATTTAATTAATATTTTAGTTTGCTCAGATTTTCTACGAATTCTAATTTTTAAAAATCATTTTTTTACCAATTTTTATTCCTCCATTGAAATACGTTGTGTGATTTAAATCAATGAAATTTTTTTTAAATCACTTGATTTTAATAATGATTTGAATCAGCCAATCCATCCATTGAAAGAAATTCCGCCATTTCACAATCAAAACATTCTAATAAGACTATTTTCCAAGTCCACAACATGGCGAACGTAAACAAAATAAAATATATACCGTCTTCATTTTGTCAAAAGATTGAGCAAATTTTCTGTTCCAAGATGGCGGTCAGTTGAAGATTTAATTTTGAATATATGTAGAAATGTCTATTTAATAAGTGTTTATATTTAATGATTTTCTATTCCAAGATGGTGGACAGTTTGAAGATATAATTCTACATTTGAAGTGAAATAACCCATGAGTTTTAAAACACATTTAATATTTAATAATAAAATTAAAATTAAACATCTATAGCGGCAACGACACTATAGATGTTTAATTTTATTATTAAATATTAAATGTGTTTTAAAACTCATGAGTATTCCGTAATCAAGTTATTTCACTTCAAATTATACTACCATGACAAAAATCAGTCTCTCTATATAATTCTACAGTTTTAAACCTAAATTTTGGGTACAGATGTTTTCCGCATTTTAATGGTATTTAATATATAATTTAATGGAATTTAATTCCAAGATGGCGTACATTTCCAAAATATTATTCTACAGCGCGATTCGGTCTTTGTATATTTAAGGTTATATGTTTACTTTTGATTTGTAAAGGAGGGGTTTAGCGCGTACGCAGAACCCCGCTAACAAAAATTACACGCCCCATCTATCGCAGTTTGCGAAAGTGGTGGGAGTCAACCCAACCGAGGTGCAATGGAAGGGTCTCTTCCCAGAAACAATTCCTAGCAGATCAAATTGGATTTCGACGCCAGGTAAGTATGCTTAAACTTTCTAGTTCACTAGTATTCGTTGTCTACCGCTGAATCTACAAAACGCATCGCGACTACGCAAAAACTTGAAATAATTTAATTTACGTACAATTAATTTAAATTAAACCCATTTATAATATAGGTTACTAAATTTGTAAGTGTCCGTTTAAAATATAAATAATCATTTAAGAATAATAACGGAGCAATTAACGAAATTCAGCGATATTTATTTCGGAAATGGCTCAGAACGAGTATTGAACGCGACGACGTGTTTTAGACCGTAGCTTTTAACGCTTTATCTGAATGCGAGGGAGCCGGTTTCCAGAGTTTGACAACACTACCAGATAACGGTAAATCGCGCCAAATGAAAGGGAAAGCGAATGAACAGATGTTTGTATTCTACATGCTACTGAACGTAAAGGCACGTACGAGATAAAAGTACTAACAACTGCGATTGACACGCAATATGTTTTTTCACCGTTGAAGGTCAAACTAACTCTTCAATACGATCTAAACTGCAGCTGTCTTTATTCGCAGTAATTTTAGGGCGTAGAATAATGGGGATGGAATAAATTATGGCTATATTATTATATATACAAAAAAATATATTATACGATATTATACTATATACATTACATTACATTACATTATATTACATTGCATTACATTGCATTACATTATATTACGTTATATTACGTTATATTACGTTATATTACGTTATATTACGTTATATTACGTTATATTACGTTATATTACATTTTATTACATTTTATTACATTGCATTACATTATATTACATAACATTACATTATATTTTAAGATGTTTTATTACCTTAAAATACATTACATTACATTTCATTTCATTACGTTACGTTACATTACATTACATTAATTACATTAAGTTACATTACATTAAGTTGCATTACATTAAGTTGCATTACATTAAGTTACATTACATCACATAATATTATATTTTAAGATGTTATATTACCTTAAATTTCATTACACTACATTTCATTACGTTACGTTACGTTACATTACGTTACATTACATTACATTAGATTAAGTTACATTACGTTACATATTACATTGTATTGAATTGCATTACATTATATAAATTATATTTTGTAAAAAAAGTACAGAAATTTCTGTATATTTTTGCAATGTTTTTCAACCAAAATTATGAAAAATAAATTTTTAAAATGCAGTTTAAGTTTTCCTTATTTCAAAGTTCAATAATAATTTTATTGAATCATATATGCATTATAAGTTATTATAATATATTATTACGTTACATTACATTACATTACCTTACAAAACATTACATTATATAAATTATATTTTGTAAAAAATACATAAATTCCTGTACATTTTTGCAATGTTTCGCAACAAATATTATGAAAATAATTTTTTTAAATGCATTTTAAGTTTTTATTACTTCTAAGTTCAATAATCATTTTTAAAACTAATAAGACTAACATTTATTTTGAAACAGGATCTAAAAACTAATTTTAATACATAACAATACCACCAGATTGCGCTATCAATATTTAAAGCAATTTACTGTTCATTTTCGACTTATTTTACAACATAAATTATTTTAATAAATTCATTACTTGAATTTTTTCCAAATTTTGCATAAAAATTTAATTTTGCATAATTATTCCCGCCTTTACCGGTACAACCAAAGTAAGAGTATTTAAAAATTGTCAGATAAGCCAAGGATGACTGAAGGTCTTCCAGTGACGTAAGAACACAGAATGGGAAAATCCGGATTGATAAACCCATACTGAGAAATCCACGTTACGTGAGACCAAAGCGCGTTAATACGAGGGTGATTCGGCTTTCGACTGTGGTAGCGGGTGAAGTCGATTTCGAGTGTAGTTCCTCACAACAATCTCTTCCAAAATTGCATCATCGATAATCCAATAAAAGATAATAAAACTCCACTAGTAACTTGATAGTACCGCTAAATCAAGGATAAGCCACTATTTATACTATTGATTCAGCATTATTCCCGCCCTTGGTGGTAGTATTAGGTAACTAATAAAATAGAGCCATGGTTTCTCGGAATCGTCGCCGCTGAAATTAATGGCGCTGCTATCGGCTCCCGCCTGTCCAAATTAGATTGTTTTGTTTTGAGATCGAAGAGATCGAATAATCAAGTGAAAAGAAATTCCGGGAACCGAGGCTGCGCCACTTCGGGATGTTTGTCCATTTTGATTAATTAATAAACCCAAGAAAATGTTTTCAATTGAACTTTTGTGGTTCCTGCAAATCTTTGCATTCGTTTGGTTATCTGGGTCTCAGTAATATTAATCATCTGTTTCTTAAAATCTCATTTGAATGTAATGAGGTAATGCTTTTAAAATAGTCGTTTTAGACTTAAAAGAAAATGTTTCTCTAAATGTTTTTATTCTTTAATAATAATACAATATAATATTTTTACATAATATTATAGCATTATTGCTATACTCCTACAACCTACCCCTTATTATTATTATTAAATATATTAAAAATTTAATTATAATTTATAAATAAGTAAATTAATAATTATTATTTATAAATAAATAAATAAATTATTATTATTTACAAATAAGTAAATTAATAATTATTATTTATAAATAAATAAAGAAATTATTATTATTTACAAATAAGTAAATTATTAATTATTATTTATAAATAAGTAAATTATTATTTATAAATAAGTAAATTATTATTTATATATAAGTAAATTATTATTTATATATAAGTAAATTATTATTTATAAATAAGTAAATTATTATTTATAAATAAGTAAATTATTATTGATAAATAAGTAAATTATTATTGATAAATAAGTAAATTATTATTGATAAATAAGTAAATTATTATTGATAAATAAGTAAATTATTATTGATAAATAAGTAAATTATTATTTATAAATAATTAAATTATTAATTATTATTTATAAATAATTAAATTATTAATTATTATTTATAAATAATTAAATTATTAATTATTATTTATAAATAATTAAATTATTAATTATTATTTATAAATAATTAAATTATTAATTATTATTTATAAATAATTAAATTATTAATTATTATTTATAAATAATTAAATTATTAATTATTATTTATAAATAATTAAATTATTAATTATTATTTATAAATAATTAAATTATTAATTATTATTTAAAATAAATAATTTATAAATTATTATTTCCAAAAAAAAACTAAGAAATATTATTTAAAAATAAACTAAAAATTTATAACCTATAAATTATTCTTTATAAAAATTATTTGGTAATCTGTTTTTGTTTTTATGGAAATATTTTCTTAAAATTTGAAATTGTACTGATATTTTTTATAAATTTATTTGTAACTTGTGTTTGTGTTTGTCTTAGTAACCACCCCCGAAATGGGCTTTGCTTCATTGCAGATGCCAGCACAGTTTCCTTTGCCAAATAAATATTTAATGCCATTCAGTAAATGTTGATTTTAAAGTTTTCCAATTGAAATCCGCCATCGAGAAAATTAGCAAATTAATTTTTAATGTAAGCCAAGGCACGCGCTGCAAATTAAATTTAATCCGTTTTAAAAATAGCCCAGGCAGTCGCCGACATTCGAGCTCCCAAAACAATTAGGAATCCAGCTTCAGAATGTTTCAACAAATATTGTTTTACACACTCAAAAAGTAAAACAAACACACGGTCAATACGAGCTGACATTCGAAGAACACGTTCCCCGCATCTACCTCACTACCGAGTAAATTAATAAAAATACACCGATTAAAGGCTTACACATTTATTTAACTTGTTAGCGCGGTTAGAATCACCGGTTGAACATTATGTATTATCACCACAGACAAATGAAACTGTCATTCACGTAGAAATAGCATGCAAGTACCAATCATACCTAGCAATTCTACGAAAACTATCGTATAATTATCGCTGAATATTGAGACTGACATCAACGTAGAGGTAACGTTAAATTATCAACCGCGGTAGTCAGTAATTTTCGTTCGAAGAAGGCTAAATTTCGCTGTAAACTAATAATTGACACAACAAGGCGCCTTGAAGCCGACAATGTACAAGTGCCAAAAAAATTCCTATTTTTTTTAACTAAAAGAAGGCTAAAAATGCCCGGGATCGCCAACATAACTTAACACCGCACACAAGGCTATTTAATGTAAAAACCCGAATGAAATCTAACCTCAACCTAGGCTTATATCTACTGCAAAGTGAAACGGTTCTCATATCGATAAGAATTCAGGCCGATTACAGCCTAACTTCACAGCGACTACGAAGCTAATCAATGCATTATTTACTTTGTAAATTTGAGCGTGTCGCCAACCTTGGACGTACTGCCAAGTAAAGTTTGTTTAACCGCGTATTTTAAACCGTATTCAGAACGAGGGAGGAATTTGTCCGCGTAACTTGACACTGAAGTTAACGCGGACGTAAATATGTTAAAGAGCGTGACTTTAAGGTCAACTAACCCTAAGTGGAATTTAATTGTCTTAGTGTTAATTAGGTCAAACGCACCGTCTTGGAGGTAATGTACTTGTACTCTCAAGCTTCAATGTAGCAACTGTGCACAATACTGATAAAAGTGGCCTATTTAATTTCGCATTAAATTAATTAGGGTTTCCAAAATTAACGCATCAACTTATCTGCTATTACTATTATTGTAGTGCCAAATAGCCTTGTACTATTTTACGCAAATTGTTCCATCAAATTAGAGCGATGGCTTTTCTCAAAATAGCAAATATTGCAAATGGACTTCTGAGTAGTGAAACCAAAATGTTCAAAGTGACTTAACAGTTTTTCAGTCCACTTCGGTCAAAGATGATTGATTTTTCTAATTTTAGATGGTAGAGTTGGTGGAAATTTTAGATGGTAGAGTTGGTGCAATTTTAAATGGTGAAGTTCGTGGAAATTTTAGATGGTAGAGTTGGTGCAATTGCAAATAGTAGAGTTTGTGCAAATTTTAGATGGTAGAGTTTGTGCAATTGTAAATTGTAGAGTTGGTGCAATTGTAAATAGTAGAGTTGGTGCAATTGTAAGTCGTAGTTGGTGCAATTGTAAATCGTAGTTGGTGCAATTGTAAATCGTAGTTGGTGCAATTGCAAATAGTAGAGTTTGTGCAAATTTTAGATGGTAGAGTTTGTGCAATTGTAAATTGTAGAGTTGGTGCAATTGTAAATAGTAGAGTTGGTGCAATTGTAAATCGTAGTTGGTGCAATTGTAAATCGTAGTTGGTGCAATTGTAAATCGTAGTTGGTGCAATTGCAAATAGTAGAGTTTGTGCAAATTTTAGATGGTAGAGTTTGTGCAATTGTAAATTGTAGAGTTGGTGCAATTGTAAATAGTAGAGTGGGTGCAATTGTAAATCGTAGTTGGTGCAATTGTAAATCGTAGTTGGTGCAATTGTAAATCGTAGTTGGTGCAATTGCAAATAGTAGAGTTTGTGCAAATTTTAGATGGTAGAGTTTGTGCAATTGTAAATTGTAGAGTTGGTGCAATTGTAAATAGTAGAGTTGGTGCAATTGTAAATCGTAGTTGGTGCAATTGTAAATCGTAGTTGGTGCAATTGCAAATAGTAGAGTTTGTGCAAATTTTAGATGGTAGAGTTTGTGCAATTGTAAATTGTAGAGTTGGTGCAATTGTAAATAGTAGAGTTGGTGCAATTGTAAATCGTAGTTGGTGCAATTGTAAATCGTAGTTGGTGCAATTGTAAATCGTAGTTGGTGCAATTGCAAATAGTAGAGTTTGTGCAAATTTTAGATGGTAGAGTTTGTGCAATTGTAAATTGTAGAGTTGGTGCAATTGTAAATAGTAGAGTTGGTGCAATTGTAAATCGTAGTTGGTGCAATTGTAAATCGTAGTTGGTGCAATTGTAAATCGTAGTTGGTGCAATTGCAAATAGTAGAGTTTGTGCAAATTTTAGATGGTAGAGTTTGTGCAATTGTAAATTGTAGAGTTTGTGCAATTGTAAATTGTAGAGTTGGTGCAATTGTAAATAGTAGAGTTGGTGCAATTGTAAATCGTAGTTGGTGCAATTGTAAATCGTAGTTGGTGCAATTGTAAATCGTAGTTGGTGCAATTGCAAATAGTAGAGTTTGTGCAAATTTTAGATGGTAGAGTTTGTGCAATTGTAAATTGTAGAGTTGGTGCAATTGTAAATAGTAGAGTTGGTGCAATTGTAAATCGTAGTTGGTGCAATTGTAAATCGTAGTTGGTGCAATTGTAAATCGTAGTTGGTGCAATTGCAAATAGTAGAGTTTGTGCAAATTTTAGATGGTAGAGTTTGTGCAATTGTAAATTGTAGAGTTGGTGCAATTGTAAATAGTAGAGTTGGTGCAATTGTAAATCGTAGTTGGTGCAATTGTAAATCGTAGTTGGTGCAATTGTAAATCGTAGTTGGTGCAATTGCAAATAGTAGAGTTTGTGCAAATTTTAGATGGTAGAGTTTGTGCAATTGTAAATTGTAGAGTTGGTGCAATTGTAAATAGTAGAGTTGGTGCAATTGTAAATCGTAGTTGGTGCAATTGTAAATCGTAGTTGGTGCAATTGTAAATCGTAGTTGGTGCAATTGCAAATAGTAGAGTTTGTGCAAATTTTAGATGGTAGAGTTTGTGCAATTGTAAATTGTAGAGTTGGTGCAATTGTAAATAGTAGAGTTGGTGCAATTGTAAATCGTAGTTGGTGCAATTTTAAATCGTAGTTGGTGCAATTGTAAATCGTAGTTGGTGCAATTGCAAATAGTAGAGTTTGTGCAAATTTTAGATGGTAGAGTTGGTGCAATTGTAAATAGTAGAGTTGGTGCAATTGTAAATCGTAGAGTTGGTGCAATTTTAAATGGTGAAGTTGGTGGAAATTTTAGATGGTAGAGTTGGTGCAATTTTAAATGGTGAAGTTGGTGGAAATTTTAGATGGTAGAGTTGGTGCAATTTTAAATGGTGAAGTTGGTGGAAATTTTAGATGGTAGAGTTGGTGCAATTGCAAATAGTAGAGTTTGTGCAAATTTTAGATGGTAGAGTTTGTGCAATTGTAAATTGTAGAGTTGGTGCAATTGTAAATCGTAGTTGGTGCAATTGTAAATTGTAGTTGGTGCAATTGTAAATCGTAGTTGGTGCAATTGCAAATAGTAGAGTTTGTGCAAATTTTAGATGGTAGAGTTGGTGCAATTGTAAATAGTAGAGTTGGTGCAATTGTAAATCGTAGAGTTGGTGCAATTTTAAACGGTGAAGTTGGTGGAAATTTTAGATGGTAGATTTGGTGCAATTGCGAATCGTAAAGTTTGTGCAAATTTTAGATAGTGGGGTTGGTGCAAGTGTAAATTGTAGACTTGGTGAAATTTTAGATAGTTGAGACGGTGCCATTTTAGGTAGTTGAGAGGGGGCAAATTTAGATGAGGATGGTTGAGTTGGTGCAATTTTAGATGGTTGAGACGATGGAATTTTAGGTAGTTGAGAAGGTGCAAATTTAGATAAATAATAATATTCAATACACATATATAATATAAGATATATAAAAAATTAAAATTGATTAACGAGGGTTTTTTAATGTGAAATGTAATGTAATCAAAAGTACATATTTTAGGTACTTATGGGAAATCTCAATAATTGAAGAATTAGATAAATCAGTGGAAATAATTGAAGAACCCAGTGGAAAATCACCGAAAAAATTAGAGAACCCAGTGGAAATCATAGAAAAAAATTGAGAACTCAGTGGAAATCACCGAAAAAATTAGAGAACCCAGTGGAAATCATAGAAAAAAATTGAGAACTCAGTGGAAATCACCGAAAAAATTAGAGAACCCAGTGGAAATCATAGAAAAAAATTGAGAACTCAGTGGAAATCACCGAAAAAATTAGAGAACCCAGTGGAAATCATAGAAAAAAATTGAGAACTCAGTGGAAATCACCGAAAAAATTAGAGAACCCAGTGGAAATCATAGAAAAAAATTGAGAACTCAGTGGAAATCACCGAAAAAATTAGAGAACCCAGTGGAAATCATAGAAAAAATTAGAGAACTCAGTGTAAATCACCGAAAAAATTAGAGAACTCAGTGGAAATCACCGAAAAAATTAGAGAACTCAGTGGAAATCACCGAAAAAATTAGAGAACTCAGTGGAAATCACCGAAAAAATTAGAGAACCCAGTGGAAATCATAGAAAAAAATTGAGAACTCAGTGGAAATCACCGAAAAAATTAGAGAACCCAGTGGAAATCATAGAAAAAAATTGAGAACTCAGTGGAAATCACCGAAAAAATTAGAGAACCCAGTGGAAATCATAGAAAAAAATTGAGAACTCAGTGGAAATCACCGAAAAAATTAGAACCCAGTGGAAATCATAGAAAAAAATTGAGAACTCAGTGGAAATCACCGAAAAAATTAGAGAACCCAGTGGAAATCACCGAAAAAATTAGAGAACTCAGTGGAAATCACCGAAAAAATTAGAGAACTTAGTGGAAATCACCGAAAAAATTAGAGAACTCAGTGGAAATCACCGAAAAAATTAGAGAACCCAGTGGAAATCATAGAAAAAAATTGAGAACTCAGTGGAAATCACCGAAAAAATTAGAGAACCCAGTGGAAATCATAGAAAAAAATTGAGAACTCAGTGGAAATCACCGAAAAAATTAGAGAACCCAGTGGAAATCATAGAAAAAAATTGAGAACTCAGTGGAAATCACCGAAAAAATTAGAGAACCCAGTGAAAATCACCGAAAAAATTAGAGAACTCAGTGGAAATCACCGAAAAAAATTAGAGAACTCAGTGGAAATCACCGAAAAAATTAGAGAACTCAGTGGAAATCACCGAAAAAATTAGAGAACTCAGTGGAAATCACCGAAAAAATTAGAGAACCCAGTGGAAATCATAGAAAAAAATTGAGAACTCAGTGGAAATCACCGAAAAAATTAGAGAACCCAGTGGAAATCATAGAAAAAATTAGAGAACTCAGTGGAAATCACCGAAAAAATTAGAGAACCCAGTGGAAATCATAGAAAAAAATTGAGAACTCAGTGGAAATCACCGAAAAAATTAGAGAACCCAGTGGAAATCATAGAAAAAAATTGAGAACTCAGTGGAAATCACCGAAAAAATTAGAGAACCCAGTGGAAATCATAGAAAAAAATTGAGAACTCAGTGGAAATCACCGAAAAAATTAGAGAACCCAGTGGAAATCACCGAAAAAATTAGAGAACTCAGTGGAAATCACCGAAAAAATTAGAGAACTTAGTGGAAATCACCGAAAAAATTAGAGAACTCAGTGGAAATCACCGAAAAAATTAGAGAACCCAGTGGAAATCATAGAAAAAAATTGAGAACTCAGTGGAAATCACCGAAAAAATTAGAGAACCCAGTGGAAATCATAGAAAAAAATTGAGAACTCAGTGGAAATCACCGAAAAAATTAGAGAACCCAGTGGAAATCATAGAAAAAAATTGAGAACTCAGTGGAAATCACCGAAAAAATTAGAGAACCCAGTGAAAATCACCGAAAAAATTAGAGAACTCAGTGGAAATCACCGAAAAAAATTAGAGAACTCAGTGGAAATCACCGAAAAAATTAGAGAACTCAGTGGAAATCACCGAAAAAATTAGAGAACTCAGTGGAAATCACCGAAAAAATTAGAGAACCCAGTGGAAATCATAGAAAAAAATTGAGAACTCAGTGGAAATCACCGAAAAAATTAGAGAACCCAGTGGAAATCATAGAAAAAATTAGAGAACTCAGTGGAAATCACCGAAAAAATTAGAGAACCCAGTGGAAATCACAGAAAAAAATTAAGAACTCAGTGGAAATCACCAAAAAAAACTAAGAAATCGGTAATTCGATAAATGCAATTTCGACGAGTGAGTACCCTCTGGTAAATGTGCGGGGTGTAAAATGCTTAAAAGGACCCTAGCGAAGAATATAATTGTGCGAGGCAACAGGGAGACAAATGCCTCTCGAACTAATGACTGGCGCGCGTATCTGTCCCGAAGCTTCTGTTTTGCGAAATAAATTCTCGAGTCGAGAGTAAACGAGTGCAGGAACTGGGAGGCTCCCCGGAAGCGGAGATGGCGGAGGAAGCGAGCCGCTAAGAAGCCCAGCGCGGAGCTACGGGGGTCCGCGATTCCTTGTTTTGGACGCCAAAAACCTCAACGCACGTGTGGAATTTCACATAGGATACGGAACGAGCGACTCCCCGTTTTTAGCCTACTCACATTTTTTGGTTGCTCCCTCGACCGTTCTTCTAGAGGAATATATTGAAATAGTGTCTATGTTGGCAGTTGGTGTCTAAGTAGCTGTGGATATTCTAGAATTTTAAATCCTTCAAATACATTTTAAAAATATTAGTATTTTTTGAGATTTTTAAAATATTGGTATTTTGTAATTTTTAAAATATTTGTATTTTTGGGATTTTTAAAATATTGGTATTTTGTAATTTTTAAAATATTTGTATTTTTGAGATTTTTAAAATATTGGTATTTTGTAATTTTTAAAATATTTGTATTTTTGGGATTTTTAAAATATTGGGATTTTTGGGATTTTTAAAATATTGGTATTTTTGGGATTTTTATAATATTGGTATTTTTGGGATTTTTAAAATATTGCTATTTTTGGGATTTTTAAAATATTGGTATTTTTGGGATTTTTAAAATATTTGTATTTTGAGGATTTTTTAAATATTGGTATTTTTGGTATTTTTAAAATATTAGTATTTTTGGGATTTTTAAAATATTGGTATTTTTAGGATTTTATAATATTCGAATTTTCGGGATTTTTATGTATTGATATTATATTTTATTAGCATCGATTTAAAGATTTTACACGACTGCTAACGATTTAATTTCGAGATTTTTACAATTACAACTTCTATAAAACTATTAGGGAGAATGAAGCTAAGTAATTAGAATATTTATATGATAATATCGGTTTATTCACTTTCGCGATTACTTCATTGTTTACTACCATCATTACAAAATTAAAGTTTATTGAATTCCATCAAATGTCGCGAAAAGCGGCGAAATTAGAGAATAATCAAAGAGATATAGAAGTTTGAACGCCAACGCCGAGAGCAAATCAGGAGAGAGTTATTTTTTCTACCTGTGTTACAAATAAAAAAATAGTTTAATATGCCTAATTAAGAAGAGATCATATTGTGTTTTGACACTGCGCAGAGGCGTGTTTTAGTATAGTTTAAAATCTTCCATTTGTCGTCGTGTACCCTGGTTTAGCGAAATGGCTAAAATGTGTTAAAATGTTTTTGAACTGAAACTAAACAATAGACAGGTAAGCCAACACCTGTAGGTGGCACTTGCAAGAGGTGCAGACTGTACACAATAATGAAGCTACGTCTACACTTAATTTGCACCTACACGTTTTCGGGATTTGCTTAACCTGTCTATTGTGTCTTCACGAAAGTCCAAGGTGGTAGTCACTTTAGTAATCAGGTGTACAAATCGTAGGTAATCACGGGAAATCGCTTAAGAAAATCACTGTAATTCGAGGAGAAATTGTGATAAATCAATAGAAATCAGAATTTAGTACTGTCAAAGCTACGGCAGTGTACACCGAGTTCGCAGAGTGTCTTACCCCTCGGACCTAGTACTATAGAGCTATGCTAGTACACAGGTGACGCTTGACCTAATACACCGGTGACACCATTCCTTAAAACTTGACGTATAGAGGCAACTTGTCGGACTGTAGATCCGTGCTTCCACATTTGATATCTAAAATTTCGCTTTGATCCCTTTTTTGACTTGGAAATTTCCATTTTTATCCCTCGCTATATTTCGGATTTTTTAATACTAAATTGTTTTAATATTCAGTTTAATTCTGAAAAGAATTCCAAATATAAGGTTTTATTTATTACAAAATTACTTATATTTGAATAATTTTGCAAAAATATATCCTCAATAGTCGCAAATGGATATTTAGATCATGCCTTTTATTACTATCTAACGTATTGAAAATATTTTTTACATTTGTGACTCATAACATATCCATGGATTAATATACAATTAGAGTAGACTAGAACAGGCAATGTTACCAGAAAAGCTAAAAAATCCCTTTCTTCCCGGGCAAAGAACACTTTTCCCTCATTTTCCCCCGCGAAAGGCCGTTTTCCCTCTTA
The DNA here is from genome assembly GCF_980474605.1 of Leiobunum rupestre. Lineage (NCBI taxonomy): Eukaryota > Metazoa > Arthropoda > Arachnida > Opiliones > Sclerosomatidae > Leiobunum > Leiobunum rupestre. Next base: position 54,079,379 of record NC_143385.1, on the reverse strand, counting down.
AATTGCATTATTCGCATTTAGCAATTTGGAAGGTTGAAAAATCCCGGCAAAGAGAAAATTTCCCCGCATGTGGAAGCACTGCTGTAGACCCAACGTTATTTTGTTCAATCTACAAGTCCTTAAACTAAAATAAAATACTTCATGGTTTATACATATAGAGTGTTGTCGTCTGAAACCCTGCGACGTCACCATTGTAATTTGACTATTGATAAAAAACGGTAACTATCATGGCGGCCACTATTAACACTACAGCTGTAACGTTACAAGTTTTCAAAATCATATCAGACGACAACACTCTATTTATTTAAAACTTTAAAAACACGGCGAGCTTTCGGGTATGACACCCCTTGTCAAGCGTATGTGTTAAAGAATTTAATTTGTATAACTACAAGTCCTTCATACACATTTTGTAGTCTATTAGCATCCTGTCTATATTAGCAGCCTTCCAAAAACTAGCTACGAACAATAGTTCGCTTTGATTCGCATCTTCTGACGCGTGTTTCGGTAAATGTGTAAAGCGAGACAAAAAGTGAATCGTGGTTCTTGTCCGTCTTGTCGGAGCTCGCTTCAGTCGCGTGCCCAGATGACGCCTCGAGCAACCCTCTTTCCTGAATCGGAGCCAAGAAATCTGTCCCAAAGATGCGCCACGTGGGAGAGCGGATGCGACGCGAAGATGACTGATTGGAAATTACCCGAACGAGAATGAAGACGCGCTTCATTTATAGCATTCACCCGAAGAAGCCGACTCAGGGACAGCGTCATTGAGAATCACTATAAACATTGCGAATGGAATTTTAGTTTCCGAGAACAGTGAACGACGAATATGTTTATTAATTATATGGAACATTCGGAAATGGTCTGAAATTATAAGTAACATCAGAAGTATATGATTTATATCTTAGGAAGCAGTGGCGTAGTTTGGGGTGGACCGCAAAGGGTGCCACCCGTTTGGGGCCGTTTTGGAGGTGACACCCGACCGTGATAAAAATAAAAACTTACACAAACTAGATACTAGTACGAGGGGTCGGACATTTACCAAAATGCCGTACACTTTGTCGAAAATCGCAAAATCTTTTAACTCTCTCTATGGTAAATTAACATTGAAATCCCAAAATCACTTCAAATCCCGTACAAAATAGTGTCCGACCCCTCGTACTAGTAAGTAGCACACCATGATATCCGCCCCGGGTGTCACCCCATGCTTTGATATCCGCCCCGGGTGTCACCCATGCTATGATATCCGCCCCGGGTGTCACCCATGCTATGATATCTGCCCCGGGTGTCACCCCATGCTATGATATCCGCCCCGGGTGTCACCGCATGCTAGCTACGCCACTGAGGGGCGTAGGAACGTTCTAGAAGTTGGAGGGGACAAAGAGAAACGAAATGGGGTCTAGATAATGGTTTTGAATTTTTAATGGAGTGTAGCTTCTCCGAATGCATGTGTACTTTTTACTACTAAGTAAATTGGCGGGAAAAGACAGAAATTTAAACACAGTTGAGGTTCTATAAACTGTATATGCTTTTAAAATGAGAATTTGAGCCTTTTGAAGATTTCAACTGATCAAAACTTTTGGGGAGGTCGGCCCAAGTGGTCTCGATCAAAAAGATGTTTGAAAAAATGTCTGTACGAGTTAAAATTGATGACGTCACCCAGATGAGCCTCCGTTGATTTTCAATAGGATCTCACCTGGGTGACGTCACGATTTTACATAGCAACGCAAAACCCGTAATATTTTGATAAAAAACCATGCGATCGAGGCTACCTTATAGTTCCCTTCTTTACGAACCTTGAGGTGTACCCCCCCCCCCCCCCCCGGCACAATTTTTTCAAATCCGTCTACGTGGTTATTTTTTTTTATCCAAGCGGTGCAATTTTTGGGTAAAATGGGTACGTGACGAAAAAATAGAACTAATTATGATCCTTTTTTGTGTACCGATAAGACAACAAATGAGTGGTTATTTACTTATTTCTACCACTGATTTCCAGTCTATCAATTTACATTCATTCCTTCGGTACTTCGCGCGTACATCCCTTACATCAGAACTTACAATTTTACGAAAATGAATGTACGTAGGTATCAAGGTTCGCGTAGGTACACTAAGTAAAGTAAGTTAAAGAACCATTTATTTGTAAAGATAAAATTAAAGATACAATTTGGATATAGTCGCGCTCGCGAAAAATTAAAACTGAAAAATAAACTACTATCGCAGAAAAGTGACTCGTACCTTTGAAAGAAATAAAAACAGCAGTGTCGTTCAGCGAATCACTCGCGTTCAATATTGAAAAATTAATAAATAAATAAATTATTTCGTAAACAGATTACAGAATTTTCTGATATTAAATAATTTAAAGGCCCATATATTAAATTTTGGAGGTCCCTTAAGACGACTTTTGGAGGCCCTACCAAAATTTCAAGTAGGCCCAGGCCTATCCCGGCCTGTAGCTGGAGCCGCTACTGGGCACACCATGATATCCGCACCGGGTTCCACCCATGCTAGCTACGCCACTGCTAGGAAGAATTCAGTGGTGGTGGAATAAGGGGGTACAGGGTACATAAAGCGCTAGTACAGATTTCAAGCGGGGGTACAATCCACGTACCTTTACCCCCAAAATTGCCATTCCAAAAATTTCATAAAGTGCTCTCAGACTATTTCGGGGTTTTGATAAGAAATATGCGTTTTTTTTGTTTTTATCCATAGCCGAAAATTACCTGAATTAAAACTTATTTTTTTTTGCATATTAAATCGTTTTATAGCCGCGAATAATATCCATAAATAAACAGTTAACCGAAATTCTTATGAATAATCGAAATTTTGGCGGTTAATTTATCTGATCCGCCGAGCTCTATCCAAAACCCCCAGAAATTATAATTACATAATATACAGGGTCTTTTTTTTTGCTCGGAAAAGTGTTTTTTTTCAAAAACTATTTATAGTACCGATTTCAAATTTGGAAGGTCAATTCTCTATACCGGGGGACATCAGTTTGAGAAATTTGAGCGTTTTCGGTAATGTTTTTCACCAATTTTGAAAAATTATTTTTCGACCACTAGGTGCGAGATAAAAAATTTCTATTATAAAGTTGTAGGCCGTCATCGAAAACCCTTAAAAATTGTTCACTCGACGAAAAACAATTTATTTATCAGTGAAAATTCGAGCTTGAAAAATTTACAAGTTGGTGAAGCCAAATTACGATTGTTTGAAACGATAATTGAAACCGAATTACCTAATTAAGTTGAAACTTTGGTTAAAAAAACGACCGGATTTAAAAAACACGAGGCTATAGGTCAATCCTAAACATGCATTGGGTATTTAAAGGACAACTTTGGGAGATTATTATAAGTGTTTAATAATATTTCGAACAATGCCTCGTTATTCAGTAGCTGAGCGTACCGAGATAGTTGCCATTTACTATGGAGAAGCAGCGCAAAACCTTAGAAGAGTGACTGAAATCTTCGCAGAAAGACATCCAAATGGAGCACCATCTGTAAATACAGTAAGACGAGCAATTCACGATTTCAATCAATTTGGTCACTTGAAACCTAGGTTTCGCGGATTGGGTCAACCGGATTTAGACTTCGAGAACAATGTACTCGCGTACTTTGTGGCATATCCTCGTCACAGTTGCGCTAACGCCGCTGCTGATTTGGGTTGTTCTGCAAATCGTGTGTGGAAAATTCTTCGTAAGAATCGCTATCACCCATACAGAGCTACGCTCCACCAAGGACTAATTGACGGAGACCATCAAAGACGTTATGAATTTAGCAACTGGTTACTAAATGCTGTCCAAGAAGATAGACAATTTTTGCGCCATGTTTTGTTCTCCGACGAAGCGTCATTTTCTAGAGATGGGCCCTTTAATCATCAAAACAGCCATCTTTGGTCTGACATCAACCCACATTGGGGTTTTGAATATCATCACCAGGTTCAATTTGAGCGGGTCAATGTTTGGGTTGGACTTGTTGGAAACCGTTTGATTGGTCCCTTTTTCCTGCCGACGAACCTCAACGGCCAAAGGTATTTACATTTTCTACAGAACGAACTGAGTGACGCAATCGACGACCTTCCATTGGCTGAAAGACGTCAGTTGTGGTTTCAGCAAGATGGCGCCCCTCCGCATTTTTCCCGGCAAGTAACTGAGCACCTCAACAACGAGTTTCCTGAAAGGTGGATAGGGAGAAATGGTCCAGTGCATTGGCCAGCAAGGTCACCTGACCTAACACCGCTGGATTATTTTCTCTGGGGATTCGTTAAAGCAAAGGTATACGCCACGCCCATTGAAACTAGGGAGGAACTCATTAGACGAATAATCAGTGCTTGCCGAGACGTCACACCAGAAATGGTAGAGAAAGCGTTTTTAGAACTTAATTGTCCGCGCACAAACCTGTGTTGCAGCCAATGGTGATATTATTGAAAATGTTTTGTAAAAATTTATGTGAATAAAATATCTGCATTTAAAAACCAAACGTGTACATTTTTTCAAGTGTGAAAACTCTACTACGTTTGTATTAGACTTGTTCCCTTTTCAATTATCGTTTCAAACAATCGTAATTTGGCTTCACCAACTTGTAAATTTTTCAAGCTCGAATTTTCACTGATAAATAAGTTGTTTTTCGTCGAGTGAACAATTTTTAAGGGTTTTCGATGACGGCCTACAACTTTATAATAGAAATTTTTTATCTCGCACCTAGTGGTCGAAAAATAATTTTTCAAAATTGGTGAAAAACATTACCGAAAACGCTCAAATTTCTCAAACTGATGTCCCCCGGTATAGAGAATTGACCTTCCAAATTTGAAATCGGTACTATAAATAGTTTTTGAAAAAAAACACTTTTCCGAGCAAAAAAAAAGACCCTGTATATATATATATAACTATACAAATTAAGAAAGTTATTTTATTCAAACGTTTGGAATAATTATGAAACTTTTGGGGTAATTATTTAATCGAAATTTTGGCGGTTAATTTATCTGATCCGCCGAGCTCTATCCAAAACCCCCAGAAATTATAATTACATAATATATATATATATAACTATACAAATTAAGAAAGTTATTTTATTCAAACGTTTGGAATAATTATGAAACTTTTGGGGTAATTATTTAATCGAAATTTTGGCGGTTAATTTATCTGATCCGCCGAGCTCTATCCAAAACCCCCAGAAATTATAATTACATAATATATTTATATAACTATACAAATTAAGAAAGTTATTTTATTCAAACGTTTGGAATAATTATGAAACTTTTTGGTAATTATTTAACTTTCGGGGTAATTATTTGACTTTTGGGGTAATTATTTAACTTTTTGGTTAATTATTTAACTTTTGGGGTAACTGTTTAACGTATGGGGTAATTATGAAACTTAGAGGTAATTACGTAACGTATGGGGTAATTATGAAACTTAGAGGTAATTACGTAACGTATGGGGTAATTATGAAACTTAGAGGTAATTACGAAACGTATGGGGTAATTATGAAACTTAGAGGTAATTACGTAACGTATGGGGTAATTATGAAATTTATAGGTAATTACGTAAGGTATGGGGTAATTATGAAACTTAGAGGTAATTACGTAACGTATGGGGTAATTATGAAACTTAGAGGTAATTACGTAACGTATGGGGTAATTATAAAACTTAGAGGTAATTAAGTAACGTATGGGGTAATTATGAAACTTAGAGGTAATTACGTAACGTATGGGGTAATTATGAAACTTAGAGGTAATTACGTAACGTATGGGGTAATTATAAAACTTAGAGGTAATTAAGTAACGTATGGGGTAATTATGAAACTTAGAGGTAATTACGTAACGTATGGGGTAATTATGAAACTTAGAGGTAATTACGTAACGTATGGGGTAATTATGAAACTTAGAGGTAATTACGTAACGTATGGGGTAATTATGAAACTTAGAGGTAATTACGTAACGTATGGGGTAATTATGAAACTTAGAGGTAATTACGTAACGTATGGGGTAATTATAAAACTTAGAGGTAATTAAGTAACGTATGGGGTAATTATGAAACTTAGAGGTAATTACGTAACGTATGGGGTAATTATGAAACTTAGAGGTAATTACGTAACGTATGGGGTAATTATAAAACTTAGAGGTAATTAAGTAACGTATGGGGTAATTATGAAACTTAGAGGTAATTACGTAACGTATGGGGTAATTATGAAACTTAGAGGTAATTACGTAACGTATGGGGTAATTATGAAACTTAGAGGTAATTACGTAACGTATGGGGTAATTATGAAACTTAGAGGTAATTACGTAACGTATGGGGTAATTATGAAACTTAGAGGTAATTACGTAACGTATGGGGTAATTATAAAACTTAGAGGTAATTAAGTAACGTATGGGGTAATTATGAAACTTAGAGGTAATTACGTAACGTATGGGGTAATTATAAAACTTAGAGGTAATTACGTAACGTATGGGGTAATTATGAAACTTAGAGGTAATTACGTAACGTATGGGGTAATTATGAAACTTAGAGGTAATTACGTAACGTATGGGGTAATTATGAAACTTAGAGGTAATTACGTAACGTATGGGGTAATTATGAAACTTAGAGGTAATTACGTAACGTATACGGGGAAATTACTTAACACATGGATATGTAAAATAGCTTTTTCTGGTAACTACCTAAACATACGGGTAATTAGGTTAACCTACGGTTACTTACGTAACCAAACTATTTTAATCGCTTTCTTCGATTATTTAAGTTACATTTAATTTGAGCAATATTCACGTTACGTCATCACCTTCATAGCGTAAAGCTAACGTAATCAATCTCTTTTCTGGAACCCCGCCCTGATTTTAAGAGCCATACGGCCGCCATCTTGTCTAAATTACTATTGAAAACCCCTTAACAATTGACATTAAAAATAAAATTTTGATTTTCAACATGAACTTATTAACTTAATTCTTTAACATTAAATGATACTATGGATAGAGGTCGGGGATGGTTAACTTTTATTCAATAGATAAAGCTCTCAAAATTATTCGTAAAACGTTTTGATCAAGTAATTTATATGTCTGTATTATCCGATTAATTTTTTGATAAATTTGTAAAATTAATCGTAAAAATGACGTTTTTTTCAATAAAAAGATCCAATTTGAGGAATAAAACATGTTTTATAATCATTTTCCGAAATATTAACCGGTAAATTTCTTTGTTTATATTTTTTTCCCGAAAAAATCAATTTAAACATGGATAATGATTAACCGTTACCGACCTCTAACTATGGACCATATCCTAATTCGACTTTTTTCGTCCGAAGTATCAGCTATTTCCTGTTAGTGTGTGGCAACCCTGTCTTTCCCAATCTGTCCATCCGTTTGAGAGATAATTTTGAAAATATTGAATGGTCGGGAAAATGACGCATTAGACCAAATGATGGTTCGCGGTGAAGTTTATTGAGGCCCGGGCCATGTTTGACTCGAAGGGAAACGCCGGCGTTGTTAAGGTCGCGTAATTCACTGTCGACTTCCCAACGAGGCGTGTGTCCCCCGACACTGTTTATTTTATAGGCGCCTGCTGGACTGGCGCGCGACACGCACTCCGTTTCTTGCCAAGAGCCGCGAGAGAGTGAAACTGTTGGCGGCAGTTTTCACCGTGTGCATTCGGGAGAGATTCGGTTAAACTTACGAAATGCGACTAGTACGATGTTGTACGCTGTAGTTTAATGATTAATTCGTGGCGGTTTATGGCAATAATTCTCGATGAGCTTAGTGCAGCGGCATGATTCTCTATCATTCTCTAGCCTCTAGAATTTTATGCTATTCTCGAAATTCTCGAATACGGTGGATTTAGTTTATGATTTTCTGTAGTCTATCGATCTCTCTATAAGATTTTTTTTGTATCTTTCTATTATCTGCGATAGTTTATTCTCTAGGATTTTTGGAATGCTTTATTATTTTCTATTCTCTAGGATTGGGCATACCTTTATACTTTTCCAGTTTCTAGGATTGTGTACATCATTTATGATTTTATTATTTCCTTAGATTGTGTACATCATTTATGTTTTTCTAGTATCTAGGTTTGTGTACATCTTTTATGATTTTCTAGTTTCTAGGTTTGTGTACATCCTTCATGATTTTCTATTCTGTAGGATTTTGGGCATCCCTTTATAATTTTTCTGGTTTCTAGTATTGTGTACATCCTTTATGATTTTCTAGTTTCTATGATTGTGTACAACCTTTATGATTTCCTAGTTTCTAGGATTTTGTGCATCATTTATAATTTTATAGTTTCTGGGATTTTTTAAATAATTTATGATTTTCTAGTTTCTAGTATTGTGTACATCCTTTATGATTTTCTAGTTTCTAGTATTGTGTACATCCTTTATGATTTTCTAGTTTCTAGGATTTTTTAAATCATTTATGATTTTCTAGTTTCTAGTATTGTGTACATCCTTTATGATTTTCTAGTTTCTAGTATTGTGTATATCCTTTATTACTTTCTATTTTCTAGGATTGTGTACATCTTTATGATTTTCTAGTTTCTAGGATTTTTAAATCATTTATGATTTTCTAGTTTCTAGAAATGTCTACATCCTTTACGATTTTCTAGTATCTAGGATTGTGTACATCCTTTATGATTTTCTAGTTTCTAGAAATGTGTACATACTTTATGATTTTGTAGTTTCTAGAAACGTGTACATCATTTATTATTTTATTGTATCTATGGTTCTTTAGATTGTCACCGATAGTCTAGTTTCTAGTATTCTCTGCGTTATCGATGAATGTCTACTCTATAGTATTATCTGACATTTTCTACCATTCAACCATTCTTTAGTTGGGATCTTATCTACCACCCATAAGTCACTTAGCCGTTAGGGAATTTTGCAATATCTCTAAATCTCCAGTGTACTAACAATTGTAAGACATTTTGAGTACCTTCTTTCTATCTGTGTCAATATCATAAATTTGAAGCGAAGATTTTGCTGGACTATCGTGTACGTGTTCGTCTTTACGATTACTATTGGGATTACAAGACAAAGAGATTAAGCCCAGAGAACAACGCGTGTACGGGAAACGAGTTCTACGATTAGACCCTGCACAATGAGACCAAGTGTAAAACATCACTATAAAGCCGCAAACACATTATCGATTCAAACCAGTTTTCATTGCAATTTTCTCTCAGTTTCGTTGGTTAAAACTGCATGGCATTAAAACCAACTTTAAGCTGGGTTTAAAGGTGTAGTGTGACCGTGGTTTTAAAGATAAGTATTCCGGGTTTAAAGCTCTAGTGTGACCGTGGTTTTAAAGATAAGTATTCCGGGTTTAAAGCTCTAGTGTGACCGTGGTTTTAAAGATAAGTATTCCGGGTTTAAAGCTCTAGTGTGACCGTGGTTTTAAAGATAAGTATTCCGGGTTTAAAGCTCTAGTGTGACCGTGGTTTTAAAGATAAGTATTCCGGGTTTAAAGCTCTAGTGTGACCGTGGTTTTAAAAGATAAGAATTCCGGGTTTAAAGCTCTAGTGTGACCGTGGTTTTAAAGATAAGTATTCAGGGTTTAAAGCTCTAGTGTGACCGTGGTTTTAAAGATAAGTATTACGGGTAAGCTCTAGTGTGACCGTGGTTTTAAAGATAAGTATTCCGGGTTTATAGCTCTAGTGTGACCGTGGTTTTAAAGATAAGTATTCTGGGTTTAAAGCTCTAGTGTGACCGTGGTTGTAAAGATAAGTATTCCGGGTTTAAAGCTCTAGTGTGACCGTAGTTGTAAAGATAAGTATTCTGGGTTTAAAGCTCTAGTGTGACCGTGGTTTTAAAGATACGTATTCCGGGTTTAAAGCTCTAGTGTGACCGTAGTTTTAAAGATAAGTATTCCGGGTTTAAAGCTCTAGTGTGACCGTGGTTTTAAAGATAAGTATTCTGGGTTTAAAGCTCTAGTGTGACCGTGGTTGTAAAGATAAGTATTCCGGGTTTAAAGCTCTAGTGTGACCGTAGTTGTAAAGATAAGTATTCTGGGTTTAAAGCTCTAGTGTGACCGTGGTTTTAATGATAAGTATTCATCTGACTATCTTGCTAATAATATTCGTTTGAAACAAGTACTTTCACACCCCGGCTCCCGTAGATTTTACAAAAAGACTTTTAAAAAAAAATAATTAGTGCGGGTTGAAATATAGTAACTTACGCAACAATATTTCATCAGTAAAATATGCTTTATAAATATGTAAAGTTTTATATATTTCATCGTTGCTCTGGGTGATAGCGTCGCTAACAAGTGAAAACCTTGCCAGTTTAAGGAATTTTGCATCAGTCGAATAATTATTTTTATGTAATAGATATTTATATACTAACTTGTAAGAGTATACTTTTACTTTTCTAGATTTACTACAATTTTCTGCGCAGTGAAACCCTTATTGACGGCGGCGGCCTTGTTTCGTTGCCAGTCACTTTTGACAGATTAACAGCTTCTTGAGTTTTTGCGTCGACCTTTGAGCGTTTTTCGCCCAAACAAGCACTTTTTTTGACTCGACGTTCGAAACTATAAGACGCCATTTGAATGTTTCTACTTTTTTTGGGCGATCTGAATTTTAGAGCTATTTTACAAGCGTATTTCTTAAAAATAAGCCCAGAATTTGTGAGCGTTCGCGAATATTTCGAATGTTTATTGGTTCTGGGTGCTCAAAATATAATCGTAAAAATTTATTTAGGTTTCATAAAAGAAGATTTTTTCCTGGTGCTCCAGAACTGGTGACTAATACGCGACAACGATCGAGACGTAACTCAAAAGGGTTTGAATTGTTGTCAAATATGAGTTAATTGAAACCTTGAAGCTATAACCAGACGCGCTTTTTAAATATAGTTTGGCGCGAGAGGCTGAACACTAAACCCGTAATCGGTGTACATGCCTGTACCTTTGACTGTACTGAAAGGATTACGTAACTCATTACAGATTTATTAATACCCATGTTTTCATATTCCTGTAAACGGTGCAGCATAGATCTCAGTGCTGATTTATGTTGAATATTGTTGTATTGTATGACTTTGTTGAACTATGATTGGGTATCACATTTTCTGATTGGTTAATTGGATTTAATAGAGGTGGTTGATTGGATAATAAGATATTGGTGCGGAACACCAACACTTGAAATATTGGTCGCCCAACCTTAAAACAGTCGCGCCGAAATGAACATCAATGTTAAATAATAAAGTGGCCTAGTTGTAGCTAAATTTCAGCATTACTTACTGACTACAACGTAGCTGAATATGTAGTAGTAATGCATCCAATTCTACAACTGCAGCTCCATCCAATTAACAGGTGTACAACCATAAGCCTATCAACCCTAAGTTTGAATCGAAAGGCAGTGTTGGTTCAAGTTAACGACTGTCGAAAGTACAGCGCTAAATCCACCCGGTGGCGGAAAAGAGAAACGTAACGCGTCCCGCAATGCATGATGCCAGCTGCTTTGGCAAGAGAGAGGTGCGTAGAGAGAGAAAGTGGGAAGGAAGAAGCTTCAATTTATCTCTACCAGGTGCCGATACTATCGCCTGATTTCTTCTTTTCGCCCGTCCAGTGGTGGTACAAAGGGTGCTATGCGCGTTTCAAACTTAGGGTTGATAGGCTTATGGTACAACTGATCCGCGGAGGGTTTATTGACAAAAAATATAGTCCTATAGCAGCCATGTTGCATACCTGTAAATTACTTTTAGCAGCGGCGATTTACAAATGGATACTTTTTCAGCGACGTTTCCGTCCGTAAGAAATGCCTTGTAGACAACTGTCTACTTTTGTAATTCTTGTTAAACCTTGAAACAGAGAATTCAGCCAATGTAGTTTTTATTTAATAAAGGGGATGTTCAGCGCCCCCAAATGAGTACCTGAGCATCCCCAACCCGACCGACCCAAAAAAATTCGATTGCTCAACCACGGCCAACTTTGATTTCTCGCGCATCTCTCGCGCTACAGCGGCCATCTCGTTCGTTGACGTTCCTGTGTTAACCTATGAGCAAAAGATGTGTATGACGTCAGCGCCCCTAGCGGATTATTATTTTTAGTATAGTTTTTACATTGGGGACAATATAACCACCGAGCGTGGCGCTGAACTCCTACACATTATAGTACAGTTTATAGGGGGAAAATCCTTGCTCGCGGAATTTCGACGAATGTGTTGGCCGTAGTAGCGCGAACAGCGCGTGATCAAAGTTGGCCGTGGCTCAACTACCAAAAGATACGATCTAAAATATTTGTAAATTAATCAAAAAGGAGAGCTACATCAGAAATTTAATTTCAGTAAATATGTAAAACGTTTTTACTATAGTTTTTAAAGTTTTGTTTTCGCGCGTTTTACTGCACCAAAAGATTAATAGTTGATTTTATAAAATAAAAAGTGGTCTTGCCCAACTTGTTAAAATGTTGCTCTTACGTCACAAGACACAGCTTTATTAGTATATTTTGCGCACGAGCGATTTGCACGCGCGCTAAAGAAACCTATATTCCTCGCGACTGTAGCGCGCGCTAGTAGGCTTGTGAAAGTAAGAGACTGTGACGTAAGAGCAACATTTCAACAAGAAGGCCACGTTAGTTTATAAAAAGAACTATTAATCAATTGAAGAAATACCAAAAAGGAGACTTTTAGCCGCGCTACACCAGGACCAACGCGCAATGTGTGACCTGATATCGCACCCGCTCAACTTTCCTACTTACTAGTTTATAAATCGAATATAGAATGGTTTATTTATTCAAGTTAACACAGATTTCCAAGCTTTCAGAAATACCTCCCCATAAAGTTTTCGCCTTTTAGCCTTTCTTACGTTGTCACGGATAATCAATCAAGTATACACAATCCCCATGCGCTAAGGATATCGAGACCTCTCATAAATCATGCAATCAGCCCTATTTCGGCACCCCTTAGGGCCCAAATTGATACAGCGACAGTGATGGTTTGCTCAAATAATATAAAGCCCCAGGAATGGAAGGATTGATATTAATGGCCGCGTGTTTTGGCTGCGATAGAAACTTCCGGCAAAGCAAATCAGAGTAACCGGAATCGGTTAACGCAACCCGGTCTCTCTTTAAAAACGAGAGGCGCAAAAGTTCCACTAGACGGAGCCGAGGGGCAGGTCACTTCCTTGATTAACGACGCACCCCTCAAAAGATTAAATCTGATTTAATCGTGATTATTTTGATTAAATTCAATTTAATCACGATTAAGTTGATTAAATCACGTTTAATCATGATTAGAATGATTAAATCTGTTTAAAATGATTAAATCCTGATTAAAAAAATATATCGTGATTAGTATGGTTAAATCTTACTTTAGTTTTGATTTTAATGATAAATTCTCGATTCGACCGATTATATTGATTAAATCATGATTAAAATGATTAAATCTAATTAAAATGATTAAATCATGATTAAAATGATTAAATCTAATTAAAATGATTAAATCTAATTAAAATGATTAAATCTAATTAAAATTATTAAATCTAATTAAAATTATTAAATCTAATTAAAATGATTAAATCTAATTAAAATGATTAAATCTAATTAAAATGATTAAATCTAATTAAAATGATTAAATCTAATTAAAAAGATTAGAACATTATTAGAATTATTAGATTTTAATCTTGATTACCTTGATTTAATCACGATTACCCTGATTTAATCATTTTACTATGATTAAGACGCATCCAAAATGGAAGTGACCTGCCCCTCGGACGGAGCTACACCTTCCATTCCTGGGGCTTTATATTCTTTGGTTTGCTGCTATAGTCAGTTCAAAGAATAGGCTTTATATTCTTTGGTCAGTTGCAGGCTAAGAAAGACAAAATATATAGTACAGTCGGCGCAAGGATACCTCAGACCATTTCCAGCCAGTCAACCGCGCGAAATTTGAATTTGACCACTTTACAGTCAATTTAAAATTTCGTGATTTTCATCGTATTTTCGTGCCATCTAGGAACCGAAGTTGGAATCTATTTTTTAATTTCATGTTGTCATGAGTTTCATTACTGAATACAGCCGAATTATTTTGCTAAAGAGCGTTCGATAATGGAAGCTCCAAATATTTTAAATAGCCAGAGAGGTTACTATAAAAAGCATGATAACGGTTTTTTGTTAACAATCAAAGAAAAAAACATAATTTTAAACGTCTATAGCTCATTAAGACAACGTTACCGCAAAGAAAGCGTGGTAACTATTTTAAAAGAAACTGCCGATTTAACTGGTAAGACGTCGTAGAAATAAATTTACAAAATTAAATAATTATACATACTATTTTAAAATTAAGAATGATAGGAATGCCTTATCTTTTAAGTTTGCTCGCCACCACAATTATGAAATTAAAAAATAAAGATTCCAATTTTGGTCTCTAGATGGCGCTAAAAGACGACGAAAAGAGCAAAATTCGAATTTGACCGTAAAATGGCCAAATTAAAATTTCGAGCGGTGGAATGACCGGAAACGATCTGAGGCATCCTTGCGCCGATTGTACTAAGGCTACGTTCAGTGAAGCTTAACGGTCTTATACCGTTTTACGTTTGCGTTGATTTCGTTGAGACTTTTTATCCTGTCTTGTTGAACCCTTTTTTACGATTGTTGTAATTTTTATAAAATATCGTCTGTTGTGTCGTCCGCAGCTAGCCTTCCCGCGTGCTGTGACGTCACGATTCCGTTTAGCAACGAAGAAACCGGCTGGAAGAGCAGGTTCAAATGTTTCAGCAACGGTTCAGCATCGCTACGTCACACCGGAAATGGAAAAAAGCGTACAGTAGAAAACCGGTTCCGAAATACTGCAACGTTTAATTTATTGCAAGCTAGAACGTAGCCTATATATTTGGTCCTTCTTAGCCTGCTACCGACTAAGTGCGTGCCGTGGGATTAATTAGCCTTTTAGGTTTACATAGAGCCGTGTAGCGGCCAAAGCGAGAAGCTCATAAACTACTGGATTTTCGTCTGCTAAGCAGACTATTTTAATTGATAAGAGACCAAAGCGTCTGATTAGCAGGCGAAAATCCAGTAGTTTTTAAGCTTCTCGCTTTGGCCGCTACGTGGCTCTATGTAAACCTAAAAGGCTAATTGAAGACATTTCAGTTGAAAATTTCAAGTTAAGAGATAAAAAAGTTGATTTCAATAGCGCTGAATTATTAACACTGTATTGATACTAATTCAAACATCACAACAATGCTTACGCCGCGCTGATTGTTAGGTCCCTCGAATTGCCTTAAATCCTGTTTAAAAATTCTGAATGGGTTACAGATAGTGATACTACGCGGATCCCCGGGTTTTCAACCAGGACCCGACTCGGGTCGGGTTGTTAAATTTTGGGTCGGGTTTTCCAAATCCAAATAAAAATTAATAAACGCCCGAGCGAGCGCTTAGCTACAGCCTACAACCAAAACGGAGAAGGATAGTGCAAGCCAACAGCCTATTCTCATGGCGAATTATCTCGTTTGAAGGTACAAAGGTCGCGTCACACTCGTCTCTCGTTCGCCGTGATTTCGTTTTTACACACAATCCTATTGTGTATTAGTTTCACGTACAGTGTAGCCGTTGCCGATGCCGCCGTGTCGCGCATACCTCTTCAACGGTTAGGGCTAGTAGGGTCAATGATATCTCGTTGCCCAATTTACTATTTTCGGTGATTTCCATTATGTGGTAGATATTTTCTTTAAAATTAAGTCCGATAACGTTAAAAAAAAATATTATTGGATAGGTTAGGATTCAGCGGACCTTCAACTTCGGTTATATCAGTAAATATTAAATTTAAGTATAGTTTTCAGGGTAATTTACGGGACCCCAATTTTCGTGGTTTTATATTTTCGCCTAAAAATCTACATGCAGTTCCTTAATTTAAGTCCGATTTTCATGAAAGTTATATTTTTGAATAGCTGTGGTTTACATGTAACCTAGAGTTGCAAATACGTTCCTTCATTTTAATTCTAAGTAGGCCGAAGGTTTTTTGGGCAGCGTATCCGGACCCCCGCAATTTCCAACATTGTAAGTCCGCGTGTTTATAGAGGCCTACGCGCCCGTTTCCCTCTAGCGTTTTTCAAGGCCGTTCAGAGTGCGCCGCGCTTTCAACGTATGACCAGAAGTAATAATTCTTATTTTAAGTTTTAAAAAACATATTTGGTTGCCATGGCAAACCGAAAGACTATTGCAACTTTTGCATTTAACAGGTTTCAAGTTACATGAAGGTCTACTAACCCCCCGAGTTTGAACCAAATCGGGTAGTTTCCTTGTTAGAGTCTATCCTATTTCTCTTTTTATATGAAAACATAATTAGTTCCATCAAGAATGCATTTATTTACATGACTTTGTTGAGAAGATTTTTAGCCTTGCTCCCAATCCCCCTCAATTAAGCTCTAAAAGTAAGTTCCTTCCTCCTAAACAAAACCAATTCATCCCAGTATCTCATTGGTCCTTTAAGACGGACGTCTTTTGACGCGATTGAAGCACACGTCAGTGTCGAGTTTCCTTCCCCCTCTCGTACCTGAGGAAAACTCAACCTACAACCGCTGTAACGCGAGTTTTTAGGAATTTAATGAATTTCTGGCTATTTCATTTTAAATCGTTACTCGCTAAGTGTCCGACGTTTAAGTCACTCTAGATGGCCTATTTTTTTAATCAATTTAATTTTTAGTTTGGAAAGTGATCCTACATGTATGTATCATATTTTAAGTTAGCGCTGGTCGCTGAGTTAAGTAATTGGATCCATATGTATTATCCCCTCCCCGCCAAGAAGTTGTAAAAGGGACATTTCTAGGAAGGGATGACTTCGTAGGGGGTTGTTTTTATTGATTTTTCGGGAAACATGTTTGGCAGCTTATTGACGTACATTCATGCGAGTCGCGCCGATGGTTTTAGAACTGGAACGTACTGAACTGAACTCCCATCAAAGACTGAGGAAGCAATTTTTGTCGGGAGGAAAACAACATAGCCGGATTTTATGAAAACACCTATTGATAAAACATCCTAGCTCTTCGTAAAAGTGACCTCCCTCGTTTTAGCCCCCGTTCACTTTATTGTCTCTTAGGAATGTTCTATCTTTTCCATGGCCATAAAGAAAAAAGGATTGCCACGATTTTTTTAAGATGTTTTCCGATTGTCGAAATGTTTATTGTCTCTTATATTTTGACGCTTTGGTTTTCCCAGAACTCCGCTCCTGGTACCACTGTCAGCCCCTTCATTAATTTGTTAGAGCCTTAAATGACCGTGCGACCCATATTTCTGCGCTCCATGAAAACTATTCGAAGGACCTCGGTACTCAGGGTGAGGGGTGTGATTCCCCCTGTCACCAATTGGGCAGAACTGAGGTCAGCACCTTGTTGCTAATTCGACGAGGGTGGAGGATAAAAAGTGTCGGGATCCGTAGGCATCGTCTGTTTTCCTGTGCCTGGATCATGAGAATCTGTGAGGTCCAGATGGTTTAAGTTTTGGGGAACCTGCTCTTCAATAAGTACGCTGGGTAAAGAGGTAGTGCCACCCGCGTTAATCCGCCACCCGTGTGCTGGGTGCGACGAAAGGATCGAGAGATCGAGCCCTGGTGAGTGATGTAATTGTTTGACGCCTCACCGAACATCCACAGAGTGATCTTAACATCATTCCTGAGCTTAACAATCACCGTCTTAAGTATGAACGTTTATGGTTTTTGTATATATACGGGACCAATACTGGGTTGGCCGGTACCGAGTGGGCTAGGAGCACTCACAAATTTGGGTGGGGTGGCGGAGTGGTTATAGCACTTTCGCCTCGCAGCAAGACGAGCCGGGTTCGATCCCAGATTGTGGCACTGGGTGAAAACTCGGAACAACTCCTTCTGCGGTGAGTTTGCAAGTTCTCTTCCCGCTGGTTTAAGGGGTTTTCGCCCGAGCTCTTCGGTTTCCCATTCCATAAAAACTTGTAGAGGTTAACGGTAATAGAGAGTGTAGGGAGCTGTTGGCTCGCGTGGCATTAACGGCTGGCCACCACCCTCCTACGCATCAGGCCCGTAGCCAGGATTTTCCAGTTGAGGGGGCCCCAAAAATTCCTAAGGGGGCACGCTCAGTGGCGTACCGAGGGTTTGTGGCGCCCGATTCAAAATGTGTATATGGCGCCCCCAAATAAAGTAAATTAGGAACAAGTATTCTTTACACACTACTTTAATTATATTGAAATAGAAATGATTTAAAGACGATGAATTTACTGGATTTAAAAGCCTCTACATCGGCATCTCTTTTCCGATAATAATCGCCATTCGCTTTACGTTAAGACATTTTCTACTTAAAACACTTTTATTTAAAGTTAGGAACTGTGTTAATAATAGTCCTGTTTTTAAAAATTGTAACTTTTTTTTATAAATAGGACTATTACTGACACTGTTCCTAACTTTTACCGTTTATTGTATTTTACCAAAACTAACGTGAAAGGCTTAGTTTTTTTTAATTACTAATATGTTAGGCACATTGAATAGTTCTGCTATCATAACAATAGCACAAATATAAACTTACTTTTCAATCGATTGCCCCAATTTGGGTTTTGTTTTGATTGTTTGTTACGAACTTCAAAAATATTAACAGACACCTAATAGATTAGTACCTTTAATTATCTGCTGAATTCTTGATAAAATTCTTTATAAAATCAAGAGACTCCTTTTGTTAAAGTCTGTTAAACAACTAGAAAACTCCATAATGGCCTTTCGATATAGACTACATTCTAAATTGACGATTTGGACTAATTTCACAACAAACAAGTTGCTTTTCTTCCTTACTTCTTACGTCGTTGGTTCTGTTCTACCGATAATTTAATATTACATACTGATTAAATTGCCAACGAGATCGAATTAAGATAAGTCCGTTCTTCGACAGTGTTTTTTTAAAGTCGTTGTATTACTGAGAACCTTGACTGATTACACGACGACGACGACCATTAGCCATTAGACTACAGTGCTACGGGAAATTAACCTTTGTTAGTATAGTCAAATCAATATTTGTACCAGATTACGTCTCATATTATTGTTTCTGCTACAGCTTAAACTGTCAACTTGGCGCACGTGGAAGGGAACTAATATAGTAAAGCGAGGTACACGAAAGTTAATAATATATTTGGTACAGTTGGACTGAACTAAATATAATATGTAAATAGGACATATTTTATTGATTTTGTTTACTTACATTGAAATGTTTCTAGGGGCACAATGATATTTTTAAGGGGGCACCGAGACTTTTTGAGGGGGCACCACGGGGCACTCTCAGATTTTTTGAGGGGGCACAAATTATTTTTGTGGGGGCGGGCCTGCTACGCATTGTAACCCGGCCACCTGAATTAATGACTTTAAAAGTCGCTTGATGTCTTAAGCCTAAAGTGGTGCCTTGGGTGATTAGCCTAGCTGATTATTTAGGTTGAGAGTGTGAATTGAGTGTTTAATAATTGTGGTGGTTTTAGGTGTGTTGTCCTGTTTAAATATGTTTAGGTCGATTGAAAGGTGGCAACCCTCAATATATTTAGTAGTCTCTGTGTATGTAAGGCCATAAACCCTAGTCGCTACCCCAACGGTGACCCGGGATGTTTTACTAATTGTAGCAGCCTCAAGGTAAGTCGGCTGTCGTTTCTAAAACGCTACATGTGAAAACATTATTAGTTCCATCAAGAATGTATTTATTTATATGAATTGAGAAGATTTTTAGCCTGGCTCTAACAGTAAGTTATTTCCTCCTAAACAAAACCAAATCATCCCAGTATCTCATTGGTCCTGTAAGACTGACGTCTTCTGACGCGATTGAAGCACACGACCGTGTCGTGTTTCCTTCCCCCTCTCGTATCTGAGGAAAATTCAACCTTGATGGTCACGGATCTTATCGCAACACAGCAACTATGGAATATGAATTATTAAATCGATAATTGGCTGTTATTCTATACGGCAGTACGCCAATTTCATTTGTTGAAGTCTGCATATTTTAAATTTCTAAATAAATAGTTCCCTCGGAGATTGATGAGCAAATAGTTTTGCTATTTGATGATCTCTTTGGGCACACGCTCGGTATTGATATGGCAAGGGTCTCTCACCCGCTGTTGAATTTCTGGTATCACAAGTAGGTAGCGATGGTGATGCCTAAATCTACTTCCATTTCACTTTTCTTTCGTTGCAAAAATTACCAAAACAGTGTTAGAAATAAGCTTTTTGAATTTACTGGTCAATGTGACCACCAGAGACCCCTTCCGAAAATTTATAAACTGATCATGACCAATTCTTTAAGAGTTTAGATATTTTTAAACTAAGGTAAAGATTTTTCCTTTTCTTACTAGTAAATAGTTAGTAAAAGTTAGAAAGTAGGAAAAGTCAACCTGAGGATAAAGCCGTTTATCATACTGCCAGATTCCCGGAAATATTCTACATTTTAAAGTCACGCGCAGTGAGAACGCAAATACGTAGATAATTGATTTTACAGTAGTTATTTATCTTTATTCCCCTAATGACCAATGAACCCATTTCATTCCAAATAACTAACTGGTCATCATCCGAAATAAACTGGACTTTAGCCAATGTTCGAAAGTTGAAATTCCCATTGCGGGATAGTAAATTTCCCTCGATTTCCCACACCCCCATTTAGCCCCACCTGCACCCCCAACCAACACTCAACGGAAACATGCCATAATTTCCTAATTTTGGAAAATAAACTTTTTAAAATAAAATTTTATTGAAATTAGTATATTTAAACATTTTGGTTGTTAGTCCTATATATTGTTTGATTGTAGTATATTATTTCTAAAATCCCAAGATTCACGAAAATACACTGCCCGAGGGGCTAACCACATCCCGTAATCGGTGTACACCCTAACTGTAATGATTACGTAATCTTCTGTAATCTTTGTACTCATTCGTAATCCCGTAATCATTTGTAATCCCTTAATCATTTGTAATCTTCGTACTCATCTGTAATCACCCGTAATCATTATGAAATCACTCGTACTCATCTGTAATCATTTGTAATAGCGCGTAATCATCTGTAATCACGCGTATTCATTGGAATTCTTCCGTACTCAATTACTCATGTGTAACAATTTTAAAGTTTTGGGTTGTGTGTGTACTCATCGTAATCATTCTCTAATCATCGTAATCATTCTCTACTCATCGTAATCATCTGTACTCATTGCGTAATAATGTGTACGTAATCGGTGTGCAGGCAAATTCTTACTGGTTAGCCCCTCGACACTGCCCTAGATAATTTTGAGCTTTCTATTGATAGTCAAAAATCATAGGATAAATAAATATTTTTTTCTCGCAGAGCCAAAATGGACCCCAAAAATTCCCACAATCTGGCAACGCTGCACCGCCTTATTTCTAACACTGGACCCAAGCCGTTTACCTTCTGTCGCCATGTTGACTAATTGGGCTTCGTCACGACCCTTAGAACGACAAGTGACTTGAACTGTCTGAAAAGAATGAACTTGCGGAAATAAAATGCGAAGGCGTGAAGGCGGTGAAGCACTTTTAGTAGTGCTGAAGTGCCAGGTGCTTTGAACACGTGGCGCGCTGGGAGATGTTAGCTTCGTCCAAATGGTCCTATCTCCACCTCCGACTTCGGTCCGGTGTGGGCTGGTAACTGGGCTTCGGCCCAGGCTAACGGAGAGGGGCCGGGCAAACTGGCCGTCTCGGCGTATTGAGTAGCCTGCTGTGGGGCTGCGGGCCTCCGTATGAGGGCACGGCGGACCCATCTCCCGGCCTTTTGGAGCTCCACCGGGATCTCCGGTGCCAGCTGTGCCGGGTTACTTGGACTGCTGTGTGCTCGCCGTTCCCCTTTAGGAGCTCTTTCCAATGGGTTTGGCTCTCTACCTTTGTAGGTAGGGTGTCAGCCGCTCTCATTCCCACTGCTGTGAGCGAAGTGGCGCGCTGGTCGGCCCATTGCTGCACCTTCTACTGGCTTGAGCGGCTTGCGTAAAGGGTGCGGCCATCAGTAGTGGGGTTCTGCTACCCATGCTGGTTTTGTCACCTGTCCGGGTTCGTGGACGCTGGCGTAGGGCATTATGATGACAGACCTCCGGTGGTGTGGTTTGAATCTTACCGGTACACCGGGCTATAAATCTGATGCATGTCCAGCCCTACAATCTGTCAGCACGTGGCCTGCAACAGCGTGGCTCCAAAAAACGACATTTCTTTTATGGTTTTTTAATATTTGTGTCCCTAAAAATATAAAATAATTTAAAATAATTTAAAAATATGTAACTCTTAGCTTATTATTTTTTTTTTCAAGTTCTTTAAAAAACGTTATTTTTATCTTTCATGGAAGGCGCCTATTGACTATCTGTATCACCTAACCCCCCTCTCCCTACCGCAGCCGCAACAAAGCCCTGACGAAAAATAAAGCGTTGGGTATGCTATGAGCGAGACTTCTTGGTCTAAGGTCTGATGTATGATCTGTTTGTGATATCCAAGATGTAAGGCATGAAAATGTGAAAAACATTATTTCCGTGGAAAACAAATTTTTAAAGACAAACGTAATTTTTATTCAGCTAGCTATTAAAAGACAATTACTTGACCTGAAATAAGGCCATGTGCATGATCTATGCATACTTTTGCTATTTTAAGCTTGTCAGATGAAGATTGTATATTTTTTCTTAGTTGGTGGTGGTAAAATGCACAAACTACAATTCAAAGGAACGAAACATTCGCCTTTTTGCGAAGGCCAATAAATTTCACCATTATTTTTGTTGCGTTTTATGAATCTTAAAAGGAAATCATTTTCCACTTTGATCTTTTCCACTACTAAGGCGACATACCAATCCTTGTCATATTCTGCAGCCACATAATCACCAACTGATATTGCTTCAAATGTAAGTCTGGCCTCCGTTTCCGTGGTTCGATCAAGTATTGCGACCTCTACTTTGGTGCTGTAAAGACTTGATGATACTCTAATCATGTTGAATTCGCAATTCAAAACTTGAAAAACTTTATGGTAGCTTAGGGTGCCAGCAACTGTGCAAGCTTTTAAAAGACGAGTTTCAAGATAAATTAAGTGTGATTTAACACTCTCATTCGAAATGTAAATAAATTTAATTCCTTTAATGTTTTTGTCTGACCATTCGTAGAATTGTGACGGTGTTTGTATTTGGTTTTCGTTGTTTTTTGTAAAGACGCTTGTGTTACCAAGCGTTTAGCAGTGCCACCTATGCCATCACGTGGGCTTGTGTCATGCGCTGTGCCAAAGAAATTCCACTCTGCAGTTAAATTGAAGTCCGAATTATGAAAGCACAAATTTAATAGATTTTTACAGTTTTTATACTGGGAAACTGCACCGTCACTGAAGTAATGAAGATGGGTAACGTGCGGTAAAATATCCTTAATATATGATTCCATTGACTTCAAAAAGCAATGAACAGTTCCAGCGCTGTGATCCATTACGTCGCTGACAATGCAACAGCTATGGCACTGAATTTCATTGTTTTCATTCTTAGAATATATGACAAAGGGATGCAGTGTACATTGGGTGTTATCCGAATGAAATCCTAGAACAGCATCCTGAACAATAAAGGAATAGTTATCTGCGAAGTCAAGGAGAACTTTGGCCTGGTTCGGTGAAAGTGTGTCTTTCAATCGCCTTAAGTACGCTGATTGGGTTTTTGCAACAAAATGGTGTGATACAGCTTTGTCCATCATACTTGAAAGGGTTGCAACAAATTCAGAAACTGTTTCACGGATGTCAAAAAGTTTGGTTTGACCCTATTTATGTGTCCACTGTTTATAAATAATGTAATCATCTTGATCGATTTCCATTTTATCAAATAAAGAGTTCAAATAATTTTTGAAATAATTTTCAGAGAGACAATGCTCGCATCGGTGAATCATGCGGGTTCTATTATCTGTTGAGCATACAAATTCAAGCATGAGTGATTTAAAGTCAGTTTTTACTGGCAGAGCCAAACACATCAATTTCAAATTTTGATGAATCTCGCGCACACACACATTGTGCATGCCTTTCGATGTTACGGGTATACACCACTTGGGTCGTAGCGAGCTAAACTTATAGAAGCCAATTTCTACATTTGGATTTGCTCCTTTAAACTGCAAATAGACCTCTTTGACATTTGAGAGTATTAGTCTTTTTTGTTTGTGAACTCTTTCTCCATTTATGCAGACGGATACATACTCCTTTTTCCCTGGGCACATTCTAGTTACTTCGTCGAAATCACAGAATCAAATGTTTCTTGTGCTTAAGTTTTACCCCTGATTTTTTTCGATATCTGAAAGAAATTTTGAAAAAGAAGATGTCGCTAGATACTGCCCTATCGTCATACGTTAAATTTCTTCTCGCATGGACAATGCCGTAAACATGGGGCTCTATGCTAGACCTTTACTTATGGGGACCTTATGATAGGCTTATGGTTATATGTTTTTGTACGCTATTATCAAATCGGTCGAAACCATCGTAAAAATAATTCGCAAACTCGTTGTCGATAAACAAAACTTATTTTTGTTGGTTTCCAAATTGACATCCACGTGACATAAAAATAAACTCAAGGGACAATACGGCGAGAACAACGCACCCCAAGTGGTCTGACGTTATGAGATATGAAACTTTATGGGTTTGGCAGTTGATAGTAACTGAATTGTGGGCCGATTAATTTATCGTGTTATAACCATTGAATTGCTATTGTGCTGTCTCAGAGTCATCGCTTTTGCTAAGAGGATACAATATTTTCAGTTACAGCGAAATACAACATTGGAAACCCTTTCAGTGACGTCGCAAATTACTAGTATATTTTAACCGTGAATTGCTGTCGATGCGCGAAATACTTTGGCATTTTTACTCAGTGCCTCATTTATATAATCGAATGTATCCACTTTCTCCAAAAGAGGAAAATTGAAGAGGTTGCACCTTTGTAGTTGAAATTATTCGCTGTAAATCTCCATTCACGAAATGCGAACGTTTCCCCTACTAAAGAATTATTTCGTTTAAGTCCTGTTGAGATTTATTTATTTGTAAATGCCGTTAGCTCAAGTTTCGAGGGTAATCCATTTACTATTTTCTTACTTTTCGTAGAGTTAAGCAAGATTAAGTTAGATTCAACTTTCTGGTTTCTGTTGGATCAACGAATTTAACATTTATGCCGCCAGGTTTAACAGGAAGCAGGCTGATCGGCGCTGTTGACGTTAAATACCAGTCGTATTTATTTCAAACCCGCTTTAAAGTGAAGGATCAGACCAATTTTGACGGGATTTTGAAACTCAAAGTGATTTCAGAAATCCGAAATTGTTTTGAGATTTCAATTTTTAAGTTGATTCCATATTTGTTTAGGTTGATTTCGAGATTATGGAACTAAATTTCGTCGAGATTTCAGGATTTTCAAGTTTTTTTTTAAGATATTTAAAATAATTATTCTATAGAGTGTACGGGATTTGTACGAATGTCGAACCCCTCGCTTTAAAATGGGTAGAACGGACCTAGAGAGGTCCAATATCTGTTACCTTATTTAACTGTTAGGTTAAACTGGGTGTGATCAGAAGCATATAATATACATCTTAGAGATAAATGTTCATCTTAATTAACTTCAACTATTAATCGCTTTCTGAAAAATATAACTTTATTTTCTAAAACTATTTTATCGGGAATATAAATTATGTTATTTTTTATTTTATGAAAACATAAACTCATTACCATAGCAACGAACATATGTCATACAAATTATCTTATTACGTCATTTTCACGTAACAATGACGAAATATCATAATTGAACAATTTGAGTATATTGAAAGCGAAAGGAAACCACAAGCATTAGATTAATTAGTTCTAGTCCCAGTAGAAAACTTGAGTTTTGAAATTACATTGATAAAATTTATTTTTGCTCTCCTCTAAGGTTTAGAATTAATTTAGCAATTTCTATTTCGTTATAACGTTTTAACTCATTAACTAATCAACTAAAAACCATCAAATTTGACCATATATTTTACGGTTAAAATAAGAATGTTCCAATGTTTAAGTAACATATCATTCACTCAAAAAGTATTGTCTTTTTAATATTCGCATCTGAACTTAATCCTGTAAATGAAAATGATCTAATTAAATTTTTGTTTAAATATCTTGAACGAAAATTGTAGCTCTTGTTAATAGCAGCAATAGAAGCACACCTGTACCTAAAATGCCCACTGTTTTTCATTTTAAATGGTCACCAACAGTTTCCCGCTTAAAATAAAAAAATTAATTATTTGTCGCGTCGTTTCTGTACCAAAAAAACTAGGAACAAAAAATGAAAGAAATCTTTGCCCGCGGAAGCATACATTTCATGATTTTTACATCACGGCTCAAAATGTATCGCATGTATTACTCTTTGAGTCAGCTCTACACATTTTACAAATTTAATTAAAATTGTAGAATACCATAGAATCTAATTTCAACGTGTTTAACTCTTTAAAAAAAGTAATATGTAATGAATGGATCACTCTCGAAATCTGAGTGAACGGCATTTTAAAATAAATCTCAGTGCTCAGGTAATACTTCCAACGGTCAACTGTTCAGGTTACTCAGGTCGTAATTTTTAGATTTCTTACGACAATCAGTTAGCCAGATCTGGTTTATCTTCTATATTAATCTTAATAAAGCAATCTGATCTCAAATCGTATCTGATTCATTCTGAGCTGATCTGCTGATCAGATTCATTCTGAGCTGATCTGCTGATCAGATTCATTCTGAACTGATCTGCTGATCAGATTCATTCTGAACTGATCTGCTGACCAGATTCATTGTGAACTGATGTGCTGACCAGATTCATTCTGAATTGATCTGTTGACCAGATTCAGCGAACTGTTCAGTTCGCTGACTTCCACGATTATCTGATGTTAATCAGTTAGCCAGATCAGGTTTATCCCCTCGCCCACCAATCTGATCTGTTTCATTGTCCCGAGTAATCGATATGAACTGATCTGTTTAAATTAAACTCACCAGATTCAGTTAGCTGAGCATTTATTTTGTTTACTAGCTAAATAATCTTGTTGAAATAAATCCAAATAAATAATCATTAAAATCTCAATGCAATTGGGTTAGATGTAAAACAGATAACTGTGAGGCCTCTGAAATCCACTCACCTTCTGTCTGTCGGTTTAAAATGATTTCAGATTTCTGGCTTTAACTACCTGGTTTGACCCATATTAAATGATTTGTTAATATCTTATTTATAGCAATTATTTTAGTAACGCAACTACTATCTGAGAATCGGCTGGAAACACTATCAACAGGATTTTCAAAGAAATAAAATACTCTTTACAAAAGTCATTCATCATTTCCTTATACAACGAAAAATTTATCAATAACGGCGCTAAACTAATTCTCCCTCTCGTCAACCTCTTCAATTTTCCTCTTTTGGAGAAAGTGGATACATTCGATTATGCAAATGAGGCACTGAGTAAAAATGCCAAAGTATTTCGCGCATCGACAGCAATCCACGATTCTCTCTCTTCAAATATCCACGAAATATACACGTAATTTGCGACGTCACTGACAGGATTTCAAATGTTATATTTCGCGGTAACTGGGGAACCTTTTCTTTTTAGTCTCAACAAAATCTGAGCAATTTTGTCCAAAATCGGAAATGACTCCACTATTGCAATTTAACAAGAAAATTTGCCAAGGGCTGCAATTTTTAGGCGAAGTTTTATCTTCACTACTACATTGGGGTTTGAATTTCTTCAAAAACTTCCTTGATAAAGAGAGTAGTTGAAAATTATTGAAACTGATTTTCAGTTATAGGCCTGTTTGATTTAATATAGTGGGGTAAAGAGTTTAATGTTTTGCACCGTTATTCGTTTGGTAGTTTGTGGAGTGTCATTTGAATATGTAATTTCTTAAATAACCATATATTATTGTAGTAAAATCCGGATTGGAAGAATAATGAAATGGAAAATGTTTACTCTCACTGTCAACTCGCGGGTGTGCAACCAGCAATTTGTATCGGGATTTCCAAGCTAGGAACCAAGTGACCCAGATTGAATTACTACTTTAAATTTGTCCATAATTATCCTAAAAAAATTAGAATCATAACTGTAATTAGCGCATAGTAGGAAGATCAGGAACCAAAATAGAAACAAAATTGATGTAAGTAAAAATTTTAACAGTCTTAGGCCTTAAATACTTCAAATATGTTAATTTTGGCATTTTTTCACAGTCTTTATTGATAAAAAAGTTTCCTTTTGGATGTGAAAACCTTTTGGGGATAAGTTGGTTCACGAAAAAAGGCTTAGTGGTTCTTGAAAATTTAATGATTACACCGGTACAAGCATAAGGGCTAAAGAAACTATTGAAACTGTGATAAATGACGATAAATGAGGCTAAAGAGAAACATTGATATCGGGAAGAAACACAAATAAAAATCCCGAGTGTCAGTGACTGAAGTGACTACAGTAAAGAAAAAAATATCTCAGTTGGTAAAGTGTATTTAATTTAACATAGAAATGCATAATATAAATTTGTGACAGAAGATATCGGAGCTCGAAGATAGCTTAAAGCAACGAACCTCTAGTTCAGACTAGTTAAAAAATTAAATTTACTTTACCAAATTCTATACCGGTTTCAAGCGTTTGTCAACTTAAGCGGTTTTTTCAAGTATGAAGTACTGAGTGTTTGTATTAGTTTTTTTACAGGAAAAAGCTGAGAAAATGTATTTTAAAAGAGACAAAAAGAACCAAACATCCTTTATTTGACCAATTCTTAGCAGTTGTGATGCGCCTTAAGGTGGGCTTATTCGCTCAGAATATGGCGAATCGTAGTCTACATTTTTGGACATGTTTAAAACTTGGATTAAGTTAATGAAATTAGAGTTTAAGAAAAGGTTCCGATTTTTGTCAAAGGCTTAAGTTGATAAAATATGCCTCAAGGTTATTTAAAGTATCCTAACACAACAGTAATAATCGATTGTACAGAAGTGTTCATTGAACGATCAACCTCGTCAACAGCTTAGAACCTTACATTCTCTAATTATAAACAGCGCAACACCATTAAATTTCTGGTAGTCATCACGCCTTGAGGAGTAATTTCTTTTGTATGAATGCAATTTAATTTTGCTACTCGATAAAAATAAGAACGTGGTTGCCCGTAAGGGCTCCTTGGTCGAATATTTACTTTAAGAGAAAAATTTAACACCATTTGTAAAACACGGGCACAATTTCTGAAAAGGAAATTATTGAAACCGGAAGAATTGCAGAGTTAATATTACACTTTGAGCGGACTATTGGTTGGGTGTTATACGAGGGGCTGACCACTATTTGTAATCGGTGTGCAAGCCCGTAGCTTTGACTGTACAAAAGTGATTACGTAATCGATTACAGATTTAGCCCTATTAAAGACTGTACTCGATGTAATCGGTGTTAAGAATTTAAGGAAGTGGTTATACCCCTAACAATATCAAAATTTGTTTTTAATTTATTTCAACACCAGCCGGAGTTTGATGCGTTAACTAAAACAATAATTAATTAAATGATTAAGTTATTATTACGACAAATTAAGAATCAAAGTTTAATATAAAAGTCCGGTATACATACCGTAATTAAAAATGTTATAGTTAAAAACTATAGCCGCATTCACACTTTGCCTTGACATCGATTCAAATCGATTGAAAACGTTTCAAATGTGTGAACCAGGCTAAATCGTTTTAAGGCGATACTAACCGTTTTCTACCGCTTAAGTGTAAACGTAGCTTAAGTACAAGCGTTAGACTTCCGTAACTAATTTTGTAAAATCTAGTATATTTATGGAAAATATTTTTTTAAACCACATTCGTTTAAAATCATGTTAAGGAACAACTTATAGGAACTATGTCTTGAGCAATAAATTGAAAATTAACACAATTATCATAATTTAGTTATTTCTAATCTAATATGATCTTGGGGGAATTCAATTAGAAAGTGAGGTATATATTTACTAAAAATATTTTGGAAAAAGCATTGCAATCCAAAAATTATCATCAAAATTAATGATTTTCCACTGCTTCAGTACCTGAAAAAATACTGGAATTTTCTATCTAAGTATTCCACTAGCATTAACTTTTAAACAAAAGCTAGAATGGTTATCGTGCAATATTGAGGAAATTTATTTTCCCGGCAACCTAAAATGAGTCCAAACATTGAACTCGTTGCTCGTCCTACTCGCAATGTTTTCCATAAATGGTTGGATGTCTGAGCACGACTTTCCTTTTTAATGAAGTTTGCTAATTCACATAAAATTTTCTGCTTTTCAATAAATAAATAATAATCAGCTAGGCTAATACCCAAGGCACCACCCTAGGCCCAATTAAGTCATCTAGCAACTTCTAATGGCGTAGGAGGGTGGTGGCAAGCCCTTCATGCCACGCGAGCCCACAGCTCCCTACACTTACTATTACCTTTAACCTCTGTAGGTTTTTATGGAAAGGGGAAAAAAAAAACTCGGAAGAATGTCTCTTTAACTAGTTGGGAGATAACTTGCAAACTCAACGTGGAAGGAACTGTTTCGAATTTTAACCCAATGCCACCAATTGGGATCAAACCCCGCACCTCTTGCTGTGAAGCGAAAGTGCTAACCACTCCTCCAGTTTGGAACGTCAAAGCTATATATATAATTTAGTAACGTACCAGGAAACAAATTGATATTTCAACCTGAGTAGGCATCATTTCGTTAAAAATTTCTGTCTCTCCATCAAGGTCACAGAAAAGTAAATTTCAATTAAAGCTCTAATGGTACGTTCCATTCTTACCGGATCATAAAGAGGATAATCACAGTGCCTAGGATCAAAATTATCTCACTTATCCTGTTCATTTTGACACTTGGGTAATTCCTTCTTCTTAGAATAAAGGGTTGGTCAATTCCATGAGATTTATTTCAGTAGTTTTCAATATTCCTTGGGTATGGAGCTTTCAAGGCACAGATTGTCGAGGTGAATGCAATCTCAACATTACCAGGTGTCAAGTTAGCATATTTCTCCACGATAAGCAGCAACGCACCAACATGGCTCCACCTATACCCGATTTCCTGCAATGAGTTGATTCATTAGTCATTCATAAAATTACACTTAACATCTATGCTACAAACGTAAGTGCACATTCACATCCACCTATATTGATAATTTCGCGTTTAATGTTTATTTTAATTCTTATTCTAAAATAATTCGATTGTGTTTTAATTGTTATTGTGCTAAATAACCAATTTGAATTTGTAAACCGAATGTAAAGGACTAGTAATATCCGTGTAAAATAATGTATTCGATTCTCTGTATTTGTAAGTCCGTTTTCAATGGACGCTTCAATAAAAGATACTCTGTTTCTACTCCCCTCTCCAAATTCTTCTGGGAAGGAGCTATTTCCGGTCGGTCGGTTAAACGGTTAGAATGGCTAGCCACAAAGTCATATTTAAGCCAATTGGAGACGCGTTTTTGCCCTAAGATAATTTTGCGTCAGATAAGAAACGCGTCGGCTCACGTGTATAAGGAACATACTAATGTTAATTTTCGATAATATATTTTAAGGTAAAATATATAATGTTTTTAAAACTAAGTATAAGAAGATAATATTATTATTATTATCATCCTCTTATGGTATAAATAATTAATATTATATGTAATATTTTTATATTACCAGGCAATTTTAAGGCTTCTCATGGAGGCAGAGTTAATTAATTTCGTATAAAATTATCTTTCGGAAAAAGATGAAAACTAATTCCTTTAGAACTAAACGTATTACTTTTGCAGTACGGTATGCAACAAGTGTTTCCTTTTAACCAGGTAACTTTTTTGGCAAGTTAAGGCTTAGCAAAAAACCGATGTTATGTTCGAGAAACGTTTCCAGCTTTCTAACATTTCAACAAGCACTATATAAATAGTAACTTATGAGTCCTGGCTGTCGGAAATATTACTTCTTGGAAATTTCTGGGAAGATGTTTTATTTAAGCGCCTATTGAGTACCAAAAATTTTAAATGCGGTGAAAACAGCGGGGAAATAAATGAACTATTATTTCAAGGTATGGGCAGTTTTAAGATAGGCTCAGAATGTTCAATTAAAATTTTGAACTAGTAGATTCGGTCGAGGTTTTTTTCCCGGGCTATGGCGATTGTTTTATTATATTTCATTTAAAGTGAGTTTTTCGTAAAATACAAGCAAAACTATCTTTTTAATATAAATTATTCCCTTCAATTTCAAATTGCTTACACATTTAGATAATTTGAAGAAACGTTTCACAAACGTAAAAATACCTGAAAAAAAAAACACACATTATTTCAATGGCGAAATTTTGGCACCTCAAATAGGGGTAAATTCCGACTGTCAAGTGAGTCCCGGAAAATTATGAAGTTTTCATGGCCAAGTAAAACAATTAACTTCAATGCTAAAATATTAAAAAATTAAGTTTGGATACTTTGGATAGTCATAAAATATCTAAAAAATGTACTGAACAGTCTAGAACCTAGGAGTAACAAACACACCCCACACAAGGAGAACGCAACGCGTTTTTAGACGCCCGTTTTCGCGTGTACGTTTCTCATTGGCTAGACGCTTTAGCGCCTACCACCGTCGGAAGGGAAAGTCAAGAAAATGTCTTCACATCGCCCGTAAGAAAAGGCTAGGGCATGTGTCAAAGCTAGCTGTGTTGCTCCTAGCTAGAACTATCCAAAGAGTCCACGAGCCAGCCGGAAAAAAGAGTTTTCAATATCATCAGGACGTACCAGACGAAATGCTCAAGACTGGTACAGGACCAATGGAATAGCCGAAATTTGATTATGTACAGGCAGATCCATATCTTTTCAAAATGGAGACCCTTTCAAGATGACGGAAATGTGATAGTTTGAAACTTTGAATGAGCAATATCTCAGATTCACGTTGTCAGATTGAAATGTTCTATTCAATTTCGCTAGATTTTACGCGATAGGCGATTAAATAAAACATCTTCAAGGAAATCGCCAAGAAATAATGTTTCCGAAATCCAGGACACGCAACTCACTGTTTATATAGTTCTTGTTGAAATAATGGAAACTTTTCTCCTGTAAACAGAACGCCGTGTTTTTGCTAAGCCTTTACATGTCAAAAGAAGCTACCTGGTTAAAAGGAAACATTTGTTGCATACCGTACAGGTGAAAAGTTTCCATTATTTCAACAATAATGCATCTATACAACATTTCCATAGACAAAAATTCAATCATGATTATTTACAATGATGTGTCTAACCGGTTGATGAAATGCGAAGAACCGGTTAGACACATCATAGTAAATAATCATGATCTTTTTAAATATGCAAATTTAACGAAGTTAATCATTATTTTTACTTATAGAGTTGGAAAGTGACGTAATTTATGTCATATCCGTCATATCCCGTGAACAAGGTTTCTTAAAAGAAAATGCTTTTATGGCATACTTTGAGTGATTATGTTACACATGGTTATGTGTAGTAATAACAGGGGCCCTTTCATATTACAGGTGGCAATGATAGAACCGACAGTTGCTTTAAAGTAATTATCAGTTGAAAGAGGGAAGCAACTAAGCACACCTCCCCCACTGCGACATCTAGTCCAACGATGGTTTTTCTCATTTCTACTTTAAAAAACATGTTACTTGATCACGCACAAGCAACATTGCTTAGGTGGTCGAAGGTGGTGCCTTGGGTATTAGCTCTGTTTAAAAAAATCTATCTCATTTTAAAATAAAAATATAATATAATTTTTAATACTTTTTAATGAGATAAAGTACAGTTACAGTGTTGCAATGCAGTTCAATGTTTGAAATGAGATAATGAAAACGAAAAAACTGAAGTAAAATATATTTTTTATTCTTCTATAAAATAAATCGCCATCGAAATGGGTAAGTCAGTCAATCGTTTGTCTCTGAGTTGTGGTCTCGTAAATTCATTTAACCAGTTCTTTCAAACATAATTTAATTCTTGGATAATTATAATGGACCAAACTGATATTTCGATTTTGGATTTCAGCGAGTAAGTGTTCAAATATTGATTTACTAACCTTACGTGCGGAACTCTTTCATTAGCGTACCAATTATTTACAGCCTCGACGACTCCGTGATAGAAGACATTAGAAGCTTCCAGAGGTCTTTTCCGGCTACATTTCCTCAGTGGGCAACTCGACGGATCCCCCAGAACGAAGAGGCAAACGCCGCGGCCACAACTGATGTCAGGCAGACGACGCCTTTGTCCCGTTCCCCGACCAGCCTTTCGCCTTCTGAGCGACCCAAGGAGGACTTCTCTTCAATTCTGGACGAGTCGATATTGGGCCCTAGTCCGGTCTGGTTTGCCTGCCCAGTTTGTTTAGACAGCCACCAGAAGATCAGGAAGACCTCCAGACAGGTTGAGGCCACCGACTGTGGACACCTGTTTTGTAGCGCCTGCCTCGCCGAATGCCTCAAAACCAGCGAGCTCTGCTCCGTTTGCAAACAGCGGGTCAAACATCATTTCGTCATTTACTTGTAGAAGACGCGTTTAGATCACGTCCATTTTTATAACGAGTTTTTTAAATCTTTCATAATTTCAAAATTATTTTATCTGATATTGTATTTTTTATTTCATGTCAACGCCATGTTTTAGTGAATAAAAGGCTATTGTAGAGCAAAAGTTCCAAAATCTAAAATGCTTTCTTGGCGATAATCAACATGTAGATTTACTACGTTAATGGCAAAAATAAATCCTGCAATAAAACCCTTTGGTACACTGGATAACGCGCAGTACCATTGGTCAATGGAAGAAATAAATGAGACGTGTCTCACAGAGTAAACAATTCGTGCATTGTTATAGCATATTATATTGAAAGAGTTACCATTAAATACCTCGTGGTACGATATAAGCGCTAGATAATCAAAGCCAAAAACTACAAAGGAACTCGACGTATTTTTAAAATCCGTTAATGGACGAGGTTTTTATAGGATATTATCATAAAGTCCACATAAGCAAAGGTCTAGGCCAAGTTTTTTACGATCACAATCCCGTTATTAAGAGGTAGGTATTCAAAATTTGCACCTCCTAGTGGCTACGTCCTCAACTATGCAATACATTTCGTGAAATGCATTATGAATGCGCGTAAGCCGTGCGCGAACGTTTTTGAATTTAGAACCACGCGGGAGATATCTCCGCCGCGAGCCCTTAGCACCGTAAAGACAAGGCTTATTCACAATTTTATCGCTTTAAAACTTAAATAAACACTTTTCTTTGAAATATGATTCATCCGAACCTAAAACGGGCTATTAGAAATAAGAGTTTCGTTTCTGAAGGTATTTATTTTTCAAATTTGCAGTTTAGACGCGTTTTGTGTGGCTTTTATCAACCTGAGCGTGGTTGTTCTACCAAGTAAGATAATATTTTAGATGAAGAAATTTTGTAAAAGAAAATGGCGCTACTGCCCTATCGCCATACGTTAATTTTCTTCTCTCCGGGACAACGCCATTACTACGTGTTCATATGGTAGACCTTTACTTATAGGGACCTTATGATAGGGTTATGATATAATGTAATTCACGACATATCCCTCGGAGGAAAACCCATTTAACCAGAGGGGAGACAACTTGCAATCTCTAGGCAGAAGGAGTGGTTCTGAGTTTTCACCCAGTGCCACTAGCTTGGATCGAACCCGGCTCCTCTTGCTGCGAGGCCAAGTGCTTACCCTTTCCGCCACCCCACAAGTTCTTGAGCGTAAATGATTGTATCAAAGATATGGTAGTGGAATGATTAAAATAACTTCATACTTTCTGTCTTAGCTCTACGAGGGAAGATAATGAAATCCAGGTTCGTTGCTGTGGACGAGGTACTCACTGAAAAGTCTACAATTTAGTCGCGCGGTTAATACAGAGATTAAGCGAATCATTCTCTATAATTTACTCTATCCGGTTTGAGAACAGATTTGCTTGCTCCGAATTCCTTTGCTGCTGGAGCAAACGGATCAATAAATTGTCTGCTTTCAGTAGGAGCAACGTCCCAATTTAAAACTCAATTATCTTTAATAGAATAGTCCAATTTGATACGTACTTCCAGAGTACTCCGGAAGCACTCGGAGCAGCCCAAAGAATGTCTAATAAAATTTTATCAATATTAATCACTATTTAAAAATTTGGTCAAATTTGGTAAAATTTATCTCATTCTGTCAATTTGATAACCACAATTGATTTTTATCACATTTAAGATTTTTTTATCAATAAAATCCGTTTTTAATTTTTCTATCAAATCATTTGCATTTTTACCCATTTTCATAAAATTGAAAACATTTATTAAATTTTGATCAATTTTATTTTTTTTCGTCAATTTTGATAAATTTTTTGCATTTTAAAATTTTTAAATTTTTTAGAAATTTTCAAAATCTCATGTTATTTTTGGTAAGGAATTTTTAATTTTGTGTTGTCAAAAACATTTTCGGTTGTCATGGCAAAACTAATGCCCGTTGAAACTTTTCCTTTTGGGAATTTTCATGTTTCATTATGGCCTACTTAAACCCTGAATTTGAACAAAATCGGTGTGTTGCACCTCGGGTAGTCTCCTTGTAGAAAGAATTTCCACAACGTGTTGGCCACACAAACGGTTTTGTTGGACAAGTTTTGAAAAACTCCCGGTTTTTTATGACCGAGGCTTAGTTGCAAATATTTAAATCAAATACTTTTCGTACGCATTCTTTTGATTACACAAAACTAAATTTTAATGTTAAATACCTTTATTCATATATTTTGACATATTTTTTATTCGAATAGGTTTTCTTTTTAAGAATTAAGTCATTTAACTCTCCGGTTATAGCTCGAAATCTCTAGAACTTTTGGTCGGGTGTGTGAACGAAAACGTGACAACGTGTTTTGCGAGCAAAATTTGGAAACTACACTCACCAACAAAGTTCGGAAAAAATGTTGGTTCACTTTTACATTTAACTAACAAATGGCTATTTTCGTTTCGGTTTAAATCTTTCCCGCTGAAAATTGACCGCGATTTAAAAGGCTAACCTGAGGCGAGCGCTTTCGGTACGTGCTTGAGGCCGGTTGCCATGGCACCGGGCAAGAGCCAGTTGTTTGTCAAATATTCAAATGGGAGCACTGTTGTCACTCTAGCCTCAATAATTCCAAACCTAAAAAAAAACGCGGCTACTGTCTAGCGATAAAACATTTAAGGCAAATATAAATATCTAATCTAGACGGTGGTCCTTTAAGCTAGTCGTTGAGCTTTGTAAGTGATATTTCAAACTTACTCAGCAATAAGCCGATCTTAAGCCGAAAACCTGTCGCCATCTCTTAATTTCTTTTTGAGAAATTTCTCTGGATTCTAGTTGCGTGGAAAAGGTTTCTTACCATTTAGCACGGTATGAGCGATGATCAGATTGACAACTTATTTTTGGTTAGGATATGCATAAAATGGTAATTTTGAGTACGAGAATGGTCGGGATTGGATTTTCCATATGGTAGCGTTACTTAAAATCGGGTATGGGAAAGTTAGGGAATGGGCGGGAATGGGAATATTTATCTGAATTGGAATGGGAAGGCTTGGAAGACAAATGTTCGAACGAAAATGGGCGGGAATGGTTATTATTTCAACGGGGATGAGCGGGAATAGTTATTACTTCAACGGGGATGGGCGGGAATAGTTATTATTTCAACGGGGATGGGCGGGAATAGTTATTATTTCAACGGGGATGGGCGGGAATAGTTATTATTTGAACGGATATGGGCGGGAATGAATATTCTTACATCGGGAATGGGTGGAAATGGATATTCTTACATCGGGAATGGGTGGAAATGGATATTCTTACATCGGGAATGGGCGGGAATTAATATTCTTACAACGGGAATATGTGGCAATGAATACTCTTACAACGGGAATGGGTGGAAATGGATATTCTTACATCGGGAATGGGCGGGAATTAATATTCTTACAACGGGAATATGTGGCAATGAATACTCTTACATCGGGAATGGGTGGAAATGGATATTCTTACATCGGGAATGGGCGGGAATTAATATTCTTACAACGGGAATATGTGGCAATGAATACTCTTACATCGGGAATGGGTGGAAATGGATATTCTTACATCGGGAATGGGCGGGAATTAATATTCTTACAACGGGAATATGTGGCAATGAATACTCTTACAACGGGAATGGGTGGAAATGGATATTCTTACATCGGGAATGGGTGGAAATGGATATTCTTACAACGTTAATGGGTGGTAATAGATATTCTTAAGTTACAACAGAAATGGGTGGGAATGGATATTATTTCATTATACAATAAGTGGATCTAAAATTGGAAAATTCTTATAATCCTGAATTTCTGATCCTATCGAAAGGGTACCATGGAAATTAAATCAGGTGATCGCGAGGTAATAGCTAAAATAAAGATGATCAATGCTAGACACGCGTTTTCAAATTTGGTTTCCTATTTATGAAATAGTTAAGGCATTTTTCGTCACGGAGTGGGAAGTTACGTAATTTACTAATTTATATCATATCCATTAAATAAAATGTTTTCATGGTTATGGTACTCATGATACTCCCTGATCTTCTCTTGGGACAGATCATGATTTTCGGAGTAGAGTAGCCAAGAAAAACGTCTTTACAAACGCCGTTTCTCCAGATGTATTCGCGGCACGGTAGCAACGGATCCCTAGACACTCCAGTCGCGTTATTAAGTAGTATAGTAGTCGTGGGAATCATACACAAACCAAGGGACTAAATCACTCGGATTTTCTAATTATTTAAAAAAAAACTATTTTGTACAGATTTGAAGGGGAGCTTACCACTTCAAATCTAATATATATTCCAGAAAATTAATGTCTGTCTGTAGGCGTCCACTACCTTTGCCTTAGGGTGCCCAAACTTTTGCACAATTGTCTTTACTGTGCAAAGTAAGCCAATCAGGCGCGGTTAATGGTGGTGCCCCAAAACCTTGTTTTTTTTTAATGTACCTCAAGTATGTCCCATCTAAAAAATATTCTCTAGAATCACGCCTGAAGCGTATCCAGAGCTATTTAAGTCCGCTCTCCACACATTCGATTTAAAACTCGGTAGGCGGCGATTCTTCTGACCAAAGTTTCAACTACGCACGAAG
Source organism: Leiobunum rupestre (assembly GCF_980474605.1). Lineage (NCBI taxonomy): Eukaryota > Metazoa > Arthropoda > Arachnida > Opiliones > Sclerosomatidae > Leiobunum > Leiobunum rupestre. The sequence goes on along the minus strand of NC_143385.1, from coordinate 54,040,416 downwards.
CCTACAACTAAAATAAGCGCGAAAGGTCAAGCTTTCGTCATTTCTCGCTCGTGGCGCAACAGTCTAGAACGTAGTAGAAAATCTCGTTGCCACTATAGGCTTCCAGCTTAGAAAAGATAGCGCCATCTACTTTAATATCTGTCAAATAAATGTGTGAAGAAATAGTAGACTTGAATTTCAATGTTCTTCGGTTGAAACTTTCAGCTGTTGTGTTTACAAAGAGAATTTTGAACGAGCATACAGCCAGGCCCGACAAGCGAGGGGGGGGGGATCCGGTATAAATTACCGGGGCTTGTGCAGCCTAGGGGCCCGGGTTTCAATAAACGAGGTATACTTTTCCCGGGTTTCTCTCTGAAAAGGTAGGGCTATCTCCTGAAGTAACGGCTCTCTTGGGGCCCGGAACTCATATTTTACTGGGGCCCGCTCTCGGCTGCCCTGCATACAGCTTTCACATATTGAATTTAAAACACGGTCGGTAGGGGGCGATACTTGTGACCAAAATTTGAACTACGCACGAAGCCTATAGTTCTATACACATCGCCACCAGATGCAAAATTGTGATTTTCTACCCAGGCAAAATAGGTTTCTATTTTATTACGCAGCGTGGTGAACGTTCTCAGAGCATAGTAAGTGCCCTGATCACACACTATGCACTGCCAAGGAGACATCCCGAAGTGTAACCCACCGATTTTGTCAAACTCGGGGGATTGGTAGACCTTCATGTAACTTGAAAAATCCTAAAGGGAATTTATTCAATGGGCAACCGTTTTGCCATAGCAACGAAAAATGTTTTTGACAACACAAAATATTAAATTTTCCCATTGTAAATAACATGGGATTTTGACCTCAAATTGATCAAAAGTTGATCAGTTTTGATGTTTTTTTCTATTTTTGTCATTTTCGAAATTTTGAAATTGGTTAAAATTTTTCACAGGAATCGTTCAGAATCCCACGTTATTTTCAATGGGAAAATTTAAATTTGTTGTTGTCAAAAAAAATTTCGTTGCCATGGCAAAACGGTTGCCCATTGAATAAATTCCCTATAGGAGTTTTCATGATACATGAAGGTCTACCAATCCCCCGAGTTTGAACAAAATCGGTGGGTTACATTTCGGGATGTCTCCTTGTGAGCGTGTTAAGGGTTTCAATGAAAGCGAAAACAGAATATCGCTGTACGAGATTTTCAATGAGTGCCAAGGAAATCGCCAAGAAGTAATATTTCCGAGAGCCAGGACCCGCAAGGTATTGTTTGTACAGTGCTTGTTGAAATAATGGAAACTTTGCACGTGTAAACAGAACGCGTTTTTGCTAAACCTTAATATTTCAAAAAAGCTATCAGGTAAAAAGGGAACGCTTGTTGCTGCCGTAAAGGTGAAAAATTTCCAAGTCATCGAGCGACTTTTGTCACTTTTAAGGCCTTTAAACAGGTGGCCGGTTTACAATGCGTAACAAGCACTACATAAACAGTAACTTGCACGTCCTGGCTCTCGAAAATATTACTTCTTGGCGATTTCCTTGGAGGATGAGTTATGTAACTTTTGCATCTGTTTCTCTGCCGTTTGGTTTTTGATAATTTAATTGTTTTTTTTTCTGAGATATGTATTCTCCAATTTGTTCAGAGCATTTTTTTACTAAAACTTCCAGCTATTGTTCAATTAAAACTTAAACTTGAAGAACCAACTCGGAACTACATTCTTAGACTTGTTCAATTTAGTTGGTATGAAAATTTCGTAAAACCAATGGAGGTTTGTTTTATTTCGTTAAATACGTAATAGTTTGAAATCTGTTCAGAGCACATTCCCATTTAGACCCTTAATTATTTTATACAAATTATTTAATTCAAATTTTACCCATCGTTATCGATACTTATAGCGCCCAATTGATTCTGATTTGATACTATTTATTACAGCTTGAACGCCTGTAAACACCTAACAACTGTTATTTTTTAGTTTGCTTATTTTGACGTAAAGATATAAATGAATTAAAACAGGATGTTTGATTTACTCGCCTCTGGTTAGTCAGTCTAACAAAACAGCGCGATTCAGGGTTCAAAGCTAGAGTTCCGACGTTCTGAAACTAATGTAACGTTATTATTAATGTAATAGAACCGCGGGTATTTGGTGTGGAACACCAACATTTTCAATATTGGTTGCCCCGTTTTATGGCTTTAGATATTTCGGGCGCTAGTTCGTGAATTCTTGCTCAAATTGTTAGTAGGCTTCCCTAAATAAAGGGTTGAGGTTACAATATCTTTAAAGGTGGTATAACCTCAACGCGAGCGTAGCGAGGGGTCGGACACTTGCCATTATTTTGTACGGGATTTCGGGATTTCGTAGAGATTTTGGCGATTTTATCAGTACTTTTTGAATTGATTTTGGGATTTCAATGTTAATTTACCATAGAGAGAGTTAAAAGATTTGGCGATTTTCGACAAAGTGTACGGCATTTTGGTAAATGTCCGACCCCTCGGAGCATAGTAGTTTTCTCAGTGGCGTAACTAGGTACCCGCAGAGCCCGCGACCGCGGGGAGGGGGGGGGCATGAATGAAGAATTATTTTTTTTTGCTACGAAAATTGTACTAATGCTTGATAACCATTAAAAAAGTTTTTTTCTTATAAAGGGCCCTTTTGATATCCTGCGGCGGGGCCCAAACGTTGTCGTTACGCCACTGTTTTCTGACTCTTTTTCGCCAAACAAGTTGCGTTTTCGTTCACACGCTCGACCAAAATTTGTTAAGTTTTCGAGCTTCAACCGGCGGCGATGAAAATGACTCTTAATTCTTAAAAAATATCTCTTTTACTACAAAATATGTTAATTTATATTAATAAAGGCATTTTATATTCATATTATCATTTAGTTTTGTATAATCAAAAACATGTTTACGAAAAGTATTGAATTTAAATATTTGACGTTAAATTCAACTTGGACAGCCAAATATTTTCTACATTCACACATAGCCAAAATTTTGAAACATTTCAATTATTACTTCGGTAGGGCAAATAAAAGAAAAGTGTTTACGCAAACGTCATAAACTCCTCGAATAGGGATCGCTAAAACGTAATTCCAGGAAAACGAAATTTCATATAAACGCCACGCCACGCCGCCGCCGCCGCCAAATAAATTTTGGTTCAACGACGCCGCCGATGGAGAATCACCGGATCGCCGCCGCCGACCAAAATTTCGCGGTGCGGGGTCTATCATGCCGTTTTTGAGTCAACTAGGGAAATTCTACGAGACCGGAGTTTTAATATGAAGAGTAATAGACTTGGCCAAAGCTTAGACGAGGTGCTGATCACTTCCTGTAATCGTTCCGTAGCTTTGACTGCACTAAAGTTATTACGTTACTAATTACATATTTAGCAACTGCATATAACTAATTAAATATTAAGCAATTACATATTACTAATTACATATTTAGCAATTATATATTACTAATTACATATTCAGCAATTACATATTACTAATTATATATTACTAATTACATATTCAGCAATTACATATTACTAATTACATATTCAGCAATTACATATTACTAATTACATATTTAGCTATTACATATTATTAATTACATATTTAGCTATTACATATTTTTAATTACATATTTAGCAATTATTCATTACATATTTAGCAATTACTCATTACATATTTAGCAATTACTCATTACATATTTAGCAATTACTCATTACATATTTAGCAATTACTCATTATATATTTAGCAATTACATATTACTCATTACATATTTAGCAATTACTCATTACATATTTAGCAATTACTCATTACATATTTAGCAATTACTCATTACATATTTAGCAATTACTCATTACATATTTAGCAATTACTCATTACATATTTAGCAATTACTCATTACATATTTAGCAATTACTCATTACATATTTAGTAATTACTCATTACATATTTAGCAATTACTCATTATATATTTAGCAATTACATATTACTCATTACATATTTAGCAATTACTCATTACATATTTAGCAATTACTCATTACATATTTAGCAATTACTCATTACATATTTAGCAATTACTCATTACATATTTAGCAATTACTCATTACATATTTAGCAATTACTCATTACATATTTAGCAATTACTCATTACATATTTAGCAATTACTCATTACATATTTAGCAATTACTCATTACATATTTAGCAATTACTCATTACATATTTAGCAATTACTCATTACATATTTAGCAATTACTCATTACATATTTAGCAATTACTCATTACATATTTAGCAATTACTCATTACATATTTAGCAATTACTCATTACATATTTAGCAATTACTCATTACATATTTAGCAATTACTCATTACATATTTAGCAATTACTCATTACATATTTAGCAATTACTCATTACATATTTAGCAATTACATATTACTAATTACATATTTAGCTATTACTCATTACATATTTAGCAATTACTCATTACATATTTAGCAATTACTCATTACATATTTAGCAATTACTCATTACATATTTAGCAATTACTCATTACATATTTAGCAATTACATATTACTAATTACATATTTAGCTATTACATATTACCAGGAGTCATGTCTCCTGATATTACTAATTACATATTTAGCAATTACTCATTACATATTTAGCAATTTCATATTACTGATTACATATTTAGCAATTTCATATTACTAATTACATATTTAGCAATTTCATATTACTAATTACATATTTACCAATTTCATGTTACTAATTGCATATTTAGGCTGTACTTAGTTTCATATAGCATGTAATCGATGTACAGATTTTAAAGTAATGGTTAGCCCCTCGCGTTTAGAAAATTTAGTGAAAATGACTAATTCTTATTTAATCTGTCACAACTTCTTACTGTTAAAAATCCAACCCACAACAATACATCAACTTCCAATAAAAAGTCCTGGTTTTAATTGAAGAAAGTGGCGTTTGTTGAGAAGCTCAAAGAGCCGCGACGGGCTCAAAGTAGGCCGCCAAACAATTAATCCAATTAAAGAAACGTTACACTTGCCGCCACAATTAAAGTTGACAAAGAACGCCTTAGTTAAGTTAGTTGCAGTTAAGACGCGATACGATACGACGTGTGTCTCGTTCAAAAAGGACGTATCAGCCTTAGCTTTACCCAATGGATAAACACCCGTCAACTGTACCCTACTCCGGTCTCTATCTCCATTATGAAGTAAATGTGACGAAAGTTAACGAGGTCACGACCTAGTTTAGGACGTCGGAAATAAAAGAGTTTCCAATGCTTCAACTGATTGTTTGTGGCTTTGGAACGGAATGCAAACCGTACCTACGCTTACGGTTACCGCTTTAGTGTTTGGTAAGGTTGTATATTCTTATATAGCTAACTGAGAGGGAATATGAGTATAAGATTAACGAAATAAGTGAAGTGCTGACGGGAACCGAACGATGGCGCTGGAAACCTGACAGGGAAACTGCGCCGGCCGATGTGGCGGCTTGTATAAACATAATTAAACACTTTTTGAAGAGGTTTTAGCCTGGCCCGAGAATTAGTTTATACAGAGATTATGGTTTAGTGCTTAGTTGTTGTCGTTGGCATGTAGAGTTGGAAACGATTTACACAACTCTTAACAACCAACTTTAAACAACTAATCTTTTTATTTTATTGATGAATTTATTTTTTGCACTTGAATCTTCATGTTAATTAAATTTCAATTTCAATTTAAAGGATTTTTAACTTTTTAGCGTATTCCTTTTTGTTAAGCCTTGGTTTCATATATAAGAACGAAGAACAAACAAGCAATTAGTATCAATTATTTTCTACAGGAATCCATACCTCTACTTGGAATGGCTTTAAAAGTCGCTTGATGACTTAGGCCTAAGGTGGTGCCTTGGGTGATTAGCCTTGCTGATTAATATTATTATTATTATGCTTATCCTGGCGTATCGCGTATGGTAAGATCATTGACGGCTTTGGCCCCGCCTGCGAGAGAGAAAAAATCCCCTCTGCGCGCGCTCACCTCTCACGTTGTTGTTTGTTAAGTTAACATAGTGACGTCTAAAAAAAACGTCAGCCACATCGAGACGAAAATCTGCCGCGATAAGCATTCCAAGTAGAGATATGGATTCCTGTTTTCAATGATGTACTCTTTTTCAACTTTTGAAGGAGGAGCTTAATTCGGAAGTATGAAGTAGTCGCCATCTGTGAGTCAATAATATTATAAGCAAACAACCGTTTGATTTAATTCATATTTTTTTAATGTTTAAAATTTTTATATTTGTAATAAAAATACTATTTAGTTCTATAATTAAAATTAATTATTCTTGTTATTTACTATTTAACTAAAATATTTTATCTTATTATATAAAAGTATTGTTTATATTTTATTAAAATATATTAATATTTAATATTTTTAAATTGTAAACGGAAATGTAGTTCCTTCTTCATCAACAGAGGGCACCACGAAATGTTTAGTAGGTGTAGCCTGGGTAATAAGTATAAAATCACACTACCACACCCCAATGCTATGGTTGTTCGTTCTCAGCTGCTTAATATGATCTATATAGTAAAAATGACTTACGCGTGATGACTGACAAGTGTGTATCTTTATCATGACAATGGCCAACTTGTTCCGTCGTCTTTTGGTTTTTGTTTCCGAGGCGTCTGCGGTGCGTCATCGGCGTAAAATAGGTCCAACCGGACCCGCGAAGAAAGTGTACAAAGAGTTCTATTTACGTAAAGACTTGTCTCTCTCGACGACCGCTTGACTAAGTCGGGATATATTTAAAAATGCGAAGTGTAGTCTGCAGATCGTAAATTTGTCCAATATTTCTAGGTCTGACTAACTGGCTGGTTCACGTCACATTTTCGGAGTAACCTCGCCAAGGAGTCACCGGAATGCGGCATTGGGCCTTGGTGGAGAGGGCCTTGCTTACATTTTTAGGGCTTTGTTCAGTTGCGAAGCATTTAAAAAAAAACCGAGGGTCTCAATCATGGTCATTGTACTTCTAAGTCATTATTTAATGTTAAACGGGAAAAAGGGTATTCGCCCTTAACAGAAGTATATGACAGGTGGTGAAGTGTGCGTGTCAGAATTTATAGCCCGGTGCATCTAGCAACAGGGGCCATACCACCGGAGACCTATCATCATTGTGCCCTACTTTTGCGCTTGTTGCAGCCTACTTCCAGGGGCTAGTAGACCACACTTTGAAGCTTTCTGGAGCTCTTTAAAGTCATCTAAGGAAAATGGGAAAAAACAGACATACTTCTCAACTCACCCCCTACAAGGCTACAACTCCTTAAAATTTTTGCATAACCTTTTAAAACACCCTGTATATATCCTAGACCAATAAATATCAATAATGTATTTATTTAGAATAGTGGTCTTGTTTCCACCCGGCACGAGATGGGGGAGCCAAATAGTCACCGACGTAGTTATTCTCTCGAAGTTGATATAAATTCATTATTGGTAAATATATTAGTTTTGAAACTTCCTACTTTTCGAATGCTAATTGTTTTAACCAGGAATTCATACCTCGAACTTGGAATGGTTATCCGGCCGTATTCCCTATGGTAAGATCTCGGGGACCGTTTTCAGTGACGTGTATGTGAAAAAAAAATCGCCCCCTCGCGTCTCCCCTATTTAGGAGTTTTTGCCCGGCGCAACCTCCCGTTTTTACAACTGTAGTTTTTTGTTGTTCGACTCCCCGGCCATTTCGAAATTTAGGGTTTGAAACCCCACCATTGATAGCGACGGGTCAGCTCGCTCAACTGTAAGATAACGATGACCTAGAAATCGTCTACAGTGTGTCAGAATTTATAGCCCGGTGTATCATTCTTACCGGTCAGCTAAGCTACTGACTTGTCCTCGGTAGCTGAAGTTAAGTCTTTCGTCTATAGATAAGATGTTTATAGGGCCTTAAAGTTGGGGCACGGCCCCCTGCACGTGCGCTCTGCTCGCGACGATAGCGGCCCGGACAAAGAATTCTCATCCTATGTATTTTCGCGACAGTGAGAAATCTCCGCTAGAGGCGCTGTCGGGCCCGCCCTAAATTTAAATATTTCAGCGGATTTTTAATGCTTTTTAACGGCGGTCGATTTAACTTGTTCGAGTTATTTTGAACTGTTATAGAAAAATTATTGCGAATTTTAATAGAAAAATTCCACCATTTCACCTTTAAAAGGTAAGTTTTCGAAAGAAATAGTTCGTTTTTCTAAATTATTGCAATATTTTGAATGATATCAGTGAATCACTAAGCCTAACTATTGTTCCCAATGGTTTTGCATTATAATGAGTTTTCAAGGTATGAAAACTTTTTAATTGTAGTTTAAACTTTGAGTTTTGTTAAATAACCATATTTTTTGGTTATTTTATCTAAATCTAGTTCAAGTATTAATTATAAATATAAATTTTTTACTTAATAATTTATAAATAAAACTGTAAAGTACTAAAGTTTATATTTTCTCACAAACTCCATTGAATTATTTATTAGAAGGTTCAACGACTAATGACTGACGCTGACGAAGGAAACGATGATGCTATTTTCTTGTTAAATCTAGTTTGCAACTACAACAAAAACGCCCTACATTAAATGAAGTTTAAGTTAGGCAATGCGTTACATGGGACATTTCTTCTCCAAAAGGTTACAACTACCCTAGACGTTACAGCATCCTATCTTTGCCATCCAAGAATACTCTCAAAAGATACGTCGGAGGTGTTATGAAACTAATTGTAATAAATGAAAATTAAACCAAAATTGTTCAATAATTTATTTCCATAAAATCTTTATTTTGCGCTTAGTCATAAGTCCTATCAACTTTCGATTCCATTCGACTTGTATTAACATAATTTGAAATGCAATTAATTTTCGGCCTATGCTAAATGGTACACGCTATCTACTTCAATGAAAATTATTACAATTACATAATATGTATGGCTTATTTAATAACAGTAAACACAGCGAAGTAAATTCTTATATAGTCAAGCCCATCGTATTTCTTGTTTAATTCCTTGGGCGTATAATTTATGTTTTTCTTCAATGACACTGTTAATATTATACTAATAAACTGACTGTTTTGAAAATCATTAGGCATTTTGACTCTTAGTTCATCGTAGATTGCATCTTTGAAAACAAGTTAATGAATAATGACAGACCACCGTTAGAAACCATGTTTTAAATATGACACTAATCAGAATTATAATTAATAAAATTTGGTAAATAAACAATCACCACTTATAAATTCACATATACGGGTATATTTAGTTATAGAAACATTCCATTGAACCACAACCTACCTTTTCAATATCGGTAGAAAGAAAAAGCTTATAGTTTGCTTTTACACAACTTAGATTATATCCTTTACTGTACTCTACATTGTTTAAATCTAAAAAATATAATTACTTAGTTTGTAAAGCTCCTAATGATTTATATAAGAAATGGAATTGTAAATATTATACTTACTGACTAAAAATACCTATGCAAATGACTTCTTCTGAAAACCACGTGTTCGTTTGTTTACTTTTCTTTCGAGTAACGGTGATTGCGCCGTCTTTTGCTAGAAGGCTGATTTTTAATAAATTATTCCGCGAAATATTTAGCTTCAAAAAATCTCGAAACGCGTTTAAACTGTTCATTAATAATTAACTTAAATATGGTATAAGTAATTTATCTCTAAATTTTATATTTTATAAATAAGTAACGAAATACCAAAAATTCGTAATCTTTCCCCTAACATTTCAGTGTAAAGTTTAGTCTACATTTTTCCCGCGACGCTGTTTTAGCGCTGGCGACCCCGCCCTTTCACTGTTGCGGTTTTAGAGCGATTGTCCGGGCCGCTATCGTCGCGAGCAGAGCGCACGCGGAGCGAGCACGTGCAGGGGGCCGTGGTTGGGGAATTAATATTTCTGTTGACATTTTATTTCAGAAATAGAGAGGTTAAGCAAACCCTATTTTAACCCTTCTAGAAGTTTCAACGACAACGTCCAAACATGGACTAATTAATGTATACACAGGGACGGTCCGCACAACGCCACTCTCTCATAAAATCGGCGACTAAGTCTTGTTAATGCTTTTCCCTCTTTTCCTCCCCCCTTAAGCAAAAGTTAGCCGAGTCAAAACGTCATCAAACGGAAAAACGATGCTGCCCTCTATCTGCAAGTCTTGGAGTCTATCGATGTTGGCGTCTGCTTATGATTTGAAAAACAAACGGTTTTTTTCGTTCATTTGAATAAGGTGTATGATTTAAGAGCTTTAATTTATTTAAGTAGTTTTACAAATTAATTATGAGTAAAAAGCTGTGTGTTTACCCTTCGTGTAAAAGTGATTCGAAGTATTGTCATAAAGAACACACGAAAGATTTCTTTATACCTTTCCTGTTCATCTTTTTCTAAGCCTTGTCCAAAAAAATCTTTGATTTACCATTATCGGAATCACTTAAATCCATTTTTTAATTTTCTTTTTGTCTGGACAAATTGAGAATAACGTCTCGAATGTATGGGCCGAAAAGTTAATATCAATCAATTTAATTGTTAATATAAATGAATTCATTTACCAAACGCACGTGGAGCTTACAACATCGCCGGCAAGGCGACTGCTTTTTTTTTGTACCCTTAAACCTTTCCTCCCGTTTCCATCCCCCTTGACTCAGTTTGTCGTTAGTTCGCACAATCGCCGCTCGAGGGCACATTTAGCAATCGCTAGCAGTGATGCACGCGCTCGTATCTTTGGATACTTTTAGGATACGAGATGATACTTTATCCGAAAAATAAAAATAAAATTATACGATTTTGATATGATCTTCTACATTGCAAAATGATCGCGATAGAATTTTGAAGATAATAAATCGGAAGCGATCTATATTTGAAAAGATTCTTCTCTTACCTAGCCTAGCGAAAAAAAGAGCGGGAATAGAGCTAGTGCTTCCATTTTTTGTATTAGAAATTACACGATAGATTTTTTCTGGTTTCTCTTCAATTTTGTTTGTATTTGAGAGGAAATATTTTAGCGCCATCTAGATATGCCAATATACACTATTTGAGCTGCGAACCTATCTCACGTGATACTGAAATATAGCCAAACCCGAAACACTGTTAAGTGATTGAAGGGAGAGGAGCGGTCAAAGGTCGCCGTTATATAACGGTGGTGGGGGGGGGGGGTGGCAAACAGTCGGAGGGAGGGGGGACGGAAAGCAGAGACTTTGATTCCGCGCCGCGCAGCCTGAAAGGCGATTTCAAAACTAAAACCAAAACTCCCAAAAGTTATTTTTCCCACCGTCCCACCTTGGAGTAGAGAAGTCCACTTCTTTGCTCCAAGGTCCCACGCAGACGCAGTTAGAGAGTCATGTGTTGCAAACTGGCGGTGTGGGCTGTGGCGATGCAATAGCTTTATTTATTTTCCATTATTTAGTTTTTGAAAATACTAAAATTAAAATCGATTCTAATCCACAAAATCAAAATCAAATGTTGAAGGATTTACTTCTGAATCAATAATCAAAAGATAAAAATTGAAATATTCATTTTAATACTTAGAACTTTTGATATGAAAAAAATTGATTCTACTTTCTCGTGAAACGTATTTGAAATATTTTTAAATATACTTTTCTTAATAATGAAAACTAAAGAAGTATTTGAAATGATACTTATCCAAATCTTTAAAGATTTCTATTGATATTTTTCAGGCAAGGGCAAAAAAGAATTGAAATTAATTGAAACTCTCATATCTTTAAAGAAATTTGAAAGATCGGGAAAAAATCAAAGGGCCAAAACTAAATAAAATGAAAGATTGTGAATGATTTTGTCGCCATCTTTGCTCAAAAATATCAAAAATTAAATGATATTCTATAGAAATTTCAGAGGGAAAAAATTGATAGTATAGTATAGCTGCTGCCATCTATGTAAAAAGATACGAAAAAGATAGATATAATTTTTTTTGTGCATCACTGATCGCTAGCCGCTAAATTTCCTATGCGGACCGTCCCTGTGTATACATTAATTAGTCCATGGTCCAAAGTCAAGTGATCATTCTCTACGGTTTTCTTTTCGCGTTTATACTTCGGAGTGGGAACCTTTTATAACTTGAAGACGACACCATATTTTTGCCGAGCTAATGCACTGCTAATATATGTGACACGTAGTGTAATATCTACAACGTTTACATAAAAATACTCAATATTACAATTTTCCTGCTCAACAAATCGACAGAAAACTATGTTAGGTTGAAAATGTTCTAGCAACATGCGTTTTAGTAATCTTAAATACTGATTTAAATTGAATTGCGTCTAAGCCTTGAATATTTGAGGCGAAATCTGAAACACATTTTAAGGTAGAGCAGGGTACACGAAATCAAAAGCTTGTGTTTAGACAAGGCGCGTTTTAGTATTGCTGAAAAAGTTTTCATTTTCGTCGTGTACTCAGTTTTAGGAAATATTTCTAAAAAGTGTTAAAATTCTATTATAACTGCAAATGTTTTCTTTAGCAGTCAAAGTAAAAGCATGCTTAACTACTCCTCCTGTGTAGAGTTAACAAGTTATCTCCCCATTGGTTAAAGTGGTTTCCCCTTTCCATAAAAACTTGTTGAGGTTAATGGTAATAGTAAGTGTACAGAGCTGTTGGCTCGCGTGGCATGAAGGGCTTGCCACCACCCTCCTACGCATTGTAACCCGGCTACCTGTTTAAAGACATTAAAACTCGCTAGATGACTTGGGTTATTATTATTATACTCAAACTTCCATAGCGTACTGCTTAACCTCTATTAAAAATTTAAACACTTTTAAAAGTAAAAATAAAACTTTCTTTTGAAGTATAATGATGAATTGAAACATAAAATTGTCTATTATAAACTGATTATTATTATTTTGATTTTGAGTTTTCAGAGTGCAATTTTTGTGTTGATTTCGCCTTTTCTATGATTGCTCTATGAGATTTTTGGAGTGATTTTCGCCGAGAATTCGAGATTTTCAAGTTGATTTCGAGACTTATAAAATCATTTTTCTCTAGAGTCTACGAGTTTTGTACGAATGTCAGAGCCCTCATTGACGGTAATTTTCCCAATGGAGTCGGTAAGTTGTGTAGAACTTCCTGTCTGACAACTTCCGACTACACAGTCTATCAGCTACTAGCCCTGGGCCGTCTTAAGGCATGGGCTACATGGGCTACAGCCCAGGGCCCCCAGCCAGTTTTGGGGCCCCGGAAAGGCCAGCCATACAGCCTCTACTCTAGGGATAAGGGTTTAGTTGGTTAAATATTATTTATGCTCATTTAATATTATGTATCTTTTAGTTACGTCTACAGTAATTTGATTCATCGCCACATCGCGGATCATACGGTACCAGCAATTTCTAAAATCTAACAGTGTCTTACTGTCAGAAAAAATCTTTTTCAGTAGGCCTATGTAGGCTATGTTATACTTTTGAAATTAAAAGTTTGGGTTGGATTATTAAGTAGTTGAATTTAGACAACGGACGTACGAAGGCTGACCGTTGGGGATCGCAAAGGTCTTAAGATATAATTTAGCCCAGGGCCCCAAAAGGTCTTAAGACTCAGCACCCCACACAAGAACAACGCAACCCGTCAAAAGGCGTGCATTTTCTTGCGTACAGTTTTCATTGGTTGGACGCTTTAGCACCTGCTGCCATCGGAAGGAGAAATTTCGGAAATTGTCTTATCCCCTTTCCGTAAAATGATCAGCGTAAAGGTTCGTCCAATGTAATTTGTACACATCACTGCGTTAGCGTGTTTAAAAGCTAGCTGCGTTCTCCTTGTGTGGGGTGCTGTGTTTGTTGCTCCTAGCTATCAGTCATACAAATCATCGAGTATCATACTAATGGGATGTAGCTATTGGTTTGCAGAATTATGGATGGAGATTTTAGTGATTTTAACAAACTGATTTAAACCAAAATTTTGTAATAAAATTTTCACAGTTTTGCTAAGTTAACTTTCGACAGTTTTGAAAACGTCAATTTTCCACAGATTTGCTTACGTTAATCTTCCACAGATTTCCTAACGTCAATCTTCCACAGTTTTGATTAAGTCAATGTTCCACAGTTTTGATTAAGTCAATCTTCCACAGTTTTGATTAAGTCAATCTTACACAGTTTTGATTAAGTCAATCTTCCACAGTTTTGATTAAGTCAATCTTCCACAGTTTTGATTAAGTTAATCTTCCACAGTTTTGATAAAGTCAATCTTCTATAATTTTGCTAACGTCAATCTCCTACAGATTTGCAAACTTCAATCTTCCAGTTTTGCTTACGTAAAATTTCTACAGTTTTGCTCACATCAATTTTCCACAGTTTGTCCAACCTCAATCTTCCACAGTTTTGATAACGTCAAATTTCCACAGTTTTGATAACGTCAATCTTCCACAGTTTGGATAACGTCAAATTTCCACAGTTTTGATAACGTCAATCTTCCACAGTTTGGATAACGTCAAATTTCCAAAATTTTGATAACGTCAATCTTCCACAGTTTTGATCCAGAATTTCAGGATTATGGAAAGGAAAATCAAGATAGTCCTCAAATTATGGAAAGGAAAATCAAGATAGTCCTCAAATTATGGAAAGGAAAATCAAGATAGTCCCCGAATTATGGAAAGCAAAATCAAGATAGTCCCCGAATTATGGAAAGCAAAATCAAGATAGTCCCAGAATTATGGAAAGGAAAATCAAGATAGTCCCCGAATTATGGAAAGGAAAATCAAGATAGTCCCCGAATTATGGAAAGGAAAATCAAGATAGTCCCCGAATTATGGAAAGCAAAATCAAGATAGTCCCCGAATTATGGAAAGCAAAATCAAGATAGTCCCCGAATTATGGAAAGGAAAATCAAGATAGTCCCCGAATTATGGAAAGGAAAATCAAGATAGTCCCCGAATTATGGAAAGGAAAATCAAGATAGTCCCCGAATTATGGAAAGTAAAATCAAGATAGTCCCCAAATTATGGAAAGGAAAATCAAGATAGTCCCCGAATTATGGAAAACAAAATCAAGATAGTCCCCGAATTATGGAAAGGAAAATCAAGATAGTCCCCGAATTATGGAAAGGAAAATCAAGATAGTCCCCGAATTATGGAAAGCAAAATCAAGATAGTCCCCGAATTATGGAAAGGAAAATCAAGATAGTCCCCGAATTATGGAAAGGAAAATCAAGATAGTCCCCGAATTATGGAAAGGAAAATCAAGATAGTCCCCGAATTATGGAAAGGAAAATCAAGATAGTCCCCGAATTATGGAAAGCAAAATCAAGATAGTCCCCGAATTATGGAAAGGAAAATCAAGATAGTCCCCGAATTATGGAAAGGAAAATCAAGATAGTCCCCGAATTATGGAAAGGAAAATCAAGATAGTCCCCGAATTATGGAAAGCAAAATCAAGATAGTCCCCGAATTATGGAAAGGAAAATCAAGATAGTCCCCGAATTATGGAAAGGAAAATCAAGATAGTCCCCGAATTATGGAAAGGAAAATCAAGATAGTCCCCGAATTATGGAAAGGAAAATCAAGATAGTCCCCGAATTATGGAAAGCAAAATCAAGATAGTCCCCGAATTATGGAAAGGAAAATCAAGATAGTCCCCGAATTATGGAAAGGAAAATCAAGATAGTCCCCGAATTATGGAAAGGAAAATCAAGATAGTCCCCGAATTATGGAAAGTAAAATCAAGATAGTCCCCAAATTATGGAAAGGAAAATCAAGATAGTCCCCGAATTATGGAAAGGAAAATCAAGATAGTCCCCGAATTATGGAAAGCAAAATCAAGATAGTCCCCGAATTATGGAAAGGAAAATCAAGATAGTCCCCGAATTATGGAAAGGAAAATCAAGATAGTCCCCGAATTATGGAAAGGAAAATCAAGATAGTCCCCGAATTATGGAAAGGAAAATCAAGATAGTCCCCGAATTATGGAAAGCAAAATCAAGATAGTCCCCGAATTATGGAAAGGAAAATCAAGATAGTCCCCGAATTATGGAAAGGAAAATCAAGATAGTCCCCGAATTATGGAAAGGAAAATCAAGATAGTCCCCGAATTATGGAAAGTAAAATCAAGATAGTCCCCAAATTATGGAAAGGAAAATCAAGATAGTCCCCGAATTATGGAAAACAAAATCAAGATAGTCCCCGAATTATGGAAAGGAAAATCAAGATAGTCCCCGAATTATGGAAAGGAAAATCAAGATAGTCCCCGAATTATGGAAAGCAAAATCAAGATAGTCTCCGAACATATATATATATATATATATATATATATATAATTAAAGATTATGTTTTAAATCAAAGATTTCAACACAAGGTCAGACATGTCAAAAATTCGCACCAGCCCGCCCAAGGTGCTGATACTTGAAGAAAATTAAGCACAAAAGGATAATTATTTATTACTTATAGATAATTTTCGTAATCACTACCTAATTTTTTATACAGCAGTGGCATAGTACTGACGTCACTCTCGTTACTTGAACTATATTTTTCGCGCGGTGATTCTATTGATCAAAATAATTAAATATAAATTTTTCTATTTTTGTATAGAGAGTTTTAAAGTTTGGCTACCAAGGAAAAACCAAGTTTCTTCAGAATATCATCTATGATTAAAATAATAACACTCTTAAAAATGTTACAATTATGTTAAAAAAATCAAAATGGCTAATCAAAATAAAGTTCAAAAGTTATTGCAAAGAAGTCATTTCTATTTAGGTAGTTAAGTGATGTCTTAAAATACGCTGAGATTTTCCTAATTTATAAAAATGATGACTAACGAAATATTCCCCTTCAGTCAACATCAATTTCCTTCCTGTAGAAAGATCAGTAAAAACACGTATTGCCCCTTTGAAGCGCCTTGGCCGCATAACTCCGGCGTGTTAAGGGAAAGCCGACCTATCCTCCCAAAGCGGGCTTATAGAAGAACTCCACGTTACCCGAGACCAGGGGCGTAAGAGCAAGAGGAAAAACAATAGGGTTGCAAGCGATGCCAGGTAAGGGGTATAATATGCTTAAACCTAGACCCGCGAAAACTGCCATTTCCAATTGGAAAGTATGAATTTACGCGCGAATACGGCGACCCCAATCGGACGAAATGGGAATTTCTGAGCCGATTGACGAAATAGGTCGTGTCCCTAAAGCCCCCTTTCGATCAAATCTGACTCCAATTTCAAATGGACAACTAAAAATAACGTTATTTTACATTGGGAATGTTAAAATATCGTTCATATGGACACACAATTGCTTTTCTTAGAGAAGTTAAGCAGGACGCTCTAGAAGTTTGAACGCCAACGTCGGGAGTATCCAGACGTTCGTGAAATTAATTTATTTAAAATCAGATAAGCGTGCTTTCACTTTGACTGCTAAAGAAAACATTTACAGTTACAATAGAATTTGAACACATTTTAGAAATATTTGTTAACCCCGGGTACATGACGAAAATAAAAAAGTTTTTAGCCAATACTAAAAAGTGCCTTATGTAAGGTTGTGAGCTTTGTCTAAAGACAAACTTTGTTTTCGTGTACCCTGCATTACTTTAAACGCGTCTCCGTGGTCCGTTTTCACCTGTTATAATAATCTTAGGAACATTTCAATTTAAACCAGTCTTTAATATTCAGGGGCGTAGGAACGTTCTAGAAGTTGGAGGAGGCAAAGTGAAACCAAAAGGGGTCTGGAGAATGGTTTTGAATTTTTAATGGAGTGTAGCTTCTCCGAATGCATTTGTACATGTTTCTACTAGACTGAAATTTAAACACAGTTGAGGTTCTATAAGCTTTATATGCTTTTAAAATTATAATTTGAGCCTTGCGAAGATTTCAACTGACCAAAAAGTTGGAGGGGGCAATAACATTAGTTGCCCCTCCCAGTAAAATTCTAGAGGGGCATTGCCCCCTTGCCCCCCCTGATTCCTACGCCCCTGTTAATATTGCTACCATAATTATATCTCCATTTGATGAGCAATAAAATTTTAATATTCTGTATTTTTATTAAAACGCTGTAGATATTATACTACATGTAACGTGTCACATAATCACATTAGCTCGACAAAAATAAGTATAAACGCGAAAAGAAAACCGTAAAGAAAATTACTTGACTCTCGACGTTGTCGTTCAAACTTCTAGAACGATCTGCTTAACCTCTCTATTTCTGAAATAAAATGTCAACAGAAAAATGAATTCCCAAACTTATAAACATCTTATCTATAGACGAAAGACTTTATCACTTCAGCTACCGAGGACAAGCTTGTGATTATCAGTGAAAAACATAGAAATAAAAATGAGACTAGAACCACGATCGGATTGGGGGGAGATGTACCAGCTATTAGAGTGGAATCGCGCATATCCACGCCATCTAATAAAAAAAATAGAAACTAAATATGATCACGTGGCATAACGTCGTATGCAACGTCTTCTGGTTGGTTTACGTTAACCAATCGGTTTTCGACATTGTAGAGTTGCAAAAAAGACCGATTTATTATAAGTTATTTTAACAACTATGATAATCATTACATTCACAAGAATCTACATTACCGTAAATTACAGTTTTAAAAATATTTAAAATTTACTGGCTTAGAAAGATTATGTCTAATTGCTTTCCTTTTCATTTCCAGGTTTTTGTCTCTGACAATTTTTTGCAGGTGAAATTGGCATATGAAATAAATAGTTTTCTTATTAAACTATTGCGATAATGGCCCATCCCCAACTCAACGTCAAACATTGTAGGGGGTTTTCTACCTAAACCCTGATCGCTATTCCTAGCCTAAAAGAATCACTGCGAGTACTAGCCTACATTAACTTCAATGGTCCTCCCTCCTCGCGTAACTTTGTTATTTAGGGTTAGCGAGGTCATTTAGGGCGTCTAGGGGTAGATTGCTTGGGTTACGGAATTGAAAGTTGCCAAATAAATGATATAAAATTAAAGTTTAATACATTAATACACTACACATTAACAAAATATTTATAAAGAATGACACTATAGTTATATTATTTACACTACGACCACTCTGGGATCTTACGCTTAACATTACGGGGATAACTGCCAGCGGCTTAATTGCCTAATTGGTAATATTGCATTTATCCAGTCCTTTTGCTTGGGAGCCCGGCTGGTCCCTAGCAGGCCGCTTTCTTTTGGTGACACTGCAGGAACGCGCACACGCACTTCCTACGCGGCACAACCCAACTTCACAGTCGTGATTGGCTCATCCAGCACGTTGCGCGGATATTAGATCGGACGGCGGATTTCTTAAAACGCGGTCAACCGGCGATGACTTTGGCTCTCCCGCATTAGCGGTGGCCACGAGGCTTGCATTCGGGTCAAGCGCGACTCGTTCGGAAAGTCCGTGCTGACCAATCTGTCTCATTTTTCCCAGAGTCCGTGGTTTTGTTCCACAGCCATATCACGTGGTTTTGTTCCACAGCCATATCACGTGGTCTGCTTTGGCGGGAAAGTCATTTTCCAATCAGAGCACTTGGGCCAACTACGTTTGGTTGGGCCCCCACCAATGAAAACCAAAGCGTGATGACGCTCACCTTTATGAAAAGGGTCCCACGAGCCGGTCCCTTCAAAGGGTCAACCAGAGCGTCCCCAATTACTCAACTTCTAAAAACAACGTCAAACCTGGCGACACCAAGACGCCAGGGATAAATCAAACCAAAAATAAGACATATAGAAAAATAACACACAATGCGAAGTTTCTCAGAACTCCGAATATTGGCAACCCTCAATTCGGAATAATACTAAAAATTGGGGCAATGAGAGAAGGGGTTAATGGGCTCGCGATGGAATAAACGAACGGGGACGGCCTCGCTTAATCCCCAAAAGAAGCGGCGGCGAAAAGAAAGGAGAGAGAAGACAACGAAGGGGAAACACGGGCTACTTGTGGCTACAAGGGCACCTTTGACCCCCCCCCCCCCCCCCGAAGAGATAAGACTAAAAATATATTCCCACGGATACCCTTCGCAGCAACGGCCAGCGCCGCTGCTAGGGGTCGCCTGAAAATATCCACCGTCCTAAAATAAGAATTACAAGGCCGAATCCTTGTTGACATATATAGGTTTTGGCTAAATTAATAGAAAGCATGAAGAAATTAAAATTAGTCGTTACAACATGTGGTCTTGAAGTTCGCTGAAAATGAAAACACTTGTATCCCGGAATTAGAATGAAATAACTCCTATTATCTGAAATGAGCATTTTTTTCTTTCCGAAATCGGCAGAGCAAAAAAACGCAATTTTTTACCATTTTTAATTTTCCGCTGTTATGCTTATTTCAAAATAAGTACGTTCACAAACGAAACCAGTGTTTATAATAGTTAATTTTACCTTCCGATTCAATAATTTGTATTTATTTCGTCGAAGTTATCACCAAATTTTATTATGAAAGATTTCTAATTTTCAATAGGCCTTGGTTTCGAGCAAAATTTAACTGGCGAAGGTGATTCGTCGCCATATTTACCTGGAAGTTACATTGTGTTGGCGGCGTAGTGTGAACTCGATAATGTTTTAGGTGTCAACAAAAATGTATTTATTTGTGCGAAGCATTTTTTTCGTCGAATTTTAAATAGGCCAAATCAGATGAGTACCGACCCGGGTTCAGGGGCTACATATCGAACCGGGCGCCAAGCTATCTTTCATATTTTATGGTCCATAAAGTAATTTATAATTTCGTATATTTAATGGTCCAATATTTATTTTATAATTTCGTATATTTAATGGTCCAATATTTATTTTATAATTTCGTTTATATAATGGTCCAATATTTAATTTATAATTTCGTATATTTAATGGTCCAATATTTAATTTATAATTTCGTATATTAAATGGTCCAATATTTAATTTATAATTTCGTATATTAAATGGTCTATTATTTATCTTACAATTTCGTATATTTAATGTTCCAATATTTAATTTATAATTTCGTATATTTAATGGTCCAATATTTAATTTATAATTTTATATATTTAATGGTCCATAAAGTGATTTATAATTTCGTATATTTAATGATCCATAAAAGTGATATATAATTTCATATATTTAATGGTGCATAAAGTTATTTATAATTTCGTATATTTAATAGTCCAATTTATTATTTCGTATATTTAATGGTCCATATAAGTTATATATAATTTCGTATATTTAATAGTCCAATTTATTATTTCGAATATTTAATGGTCCATAAAGTTAAATATAATTTCGTATATTTAATAGTCCAATTTATTATTTCGTAGTTTATAAAGTAATTTAAAATAATTTATAATTTCGTAGTTTATAAAGCAATTTAAAATAATTTATAATTTCGTAGTTTATAAAGTAATTTAAAATAATTTATAATTTCGTAGTTTATGAAGTAATTTAAAATAATTTATAATTTCGTAGTTATTAAAGTAATTTAAAATAATTTATAATTTCGTAGTTTATAAAGTAATTTAAAATAATTTATAATTTCGTATATTTAATGGTTTATAAAGTAATTTAAAATAATTTATAATTTCGTATATTTAATGGTTTATAAATTAATCTAAAATAATTTCGAATTTCGTATATTTAATGGTTTATAAAGTAATTTAAAATAATTTCGAATTTCGTATAATTAATGGTTTATAAAGTAATTTAAAATAATTTCGAATTTCATATAATTAATGGTTTATAAAGTAATTTAAAATAATTTAATTATAATTGATTTTATTAAAAAATTAAATTTGATCCACAATTTATCATATCATCTCAACACAGTTCCTTAACTACCAATTAATAAATACGTTCTTGGTGTAAGTGAGGTTTATATGGTCTTAAATATTAACGAACAATTTTATTACAATCATTTCGTTGTTTCATCACGGTTTATTTCGAGAAGAAAAATCAATTAAACATAAAATTTCTAGAAAATAGCTTTCCCCGTTTAGAGGCCTTTCCAACAAGT
Source organism: Leiobunum rupestre (assembly GCF_980474605.1). Taxonomy (NCBI): domain Eukaryota; kingdom Metazoa; phylum Arthropoda; class Arachnida; order Opiliones; family Sclerosomatidae; genus Leiobunum; species Leiobunum rupestre. The sequence goes on along the minus strand of NC_143385.1, from coordinate 54,018,551 downwards.
TGAATCACAGTGAAAAACCTTCGATTAGTCATAGACCAAGAATCTTCGCAGCTTTTTGACACGGTAGGCGCGGCTTAAATCGAAAAGACTGGCTGTTGTACGCTAGCCGCTTCGAGACATGTCAAGACGCGTTTTAAAAATTCCGTTCGACTAACGCCACGTGAGATGGTGTTAGAAAACGACTGCAGAGACATCAAGTTTATACAAAATGAACTAATTATGTTTGTAGCAGTGGCGGCGCTAGGGGGTAGGCCAGGTAGGCCACTGCCTACCTTAAAATTTTTAGGGACCCAAAATCATCCTATAAGGGGCCTCAAATTGATCTAGAAAGGGTCTCAAAAGTGTCCCAAGAGATAAAATTATTTATAAATAACAATGAAACAATTGTCTTGTCGATAATGTATTTAGAAATTTTTGGGGTATCTCCTAGTAAATAAAACCAGTTCTGTTATATTTGGACTCGTTTTATCGTTGTTAGAACTTTTTTGTTCGTCATGTACATCACTACTTTATTTTATTGAAGCATTTCGTTGAGAAAAGGGTCGGGGGCCCATTTATTTGGTTTGCCTACCCTCGCGAAAATTCCTGGCGCCGCCACTGGTTTGTAGTGATTTCATTTTGGGCCCAAAGTAGCAAATAATTCAGAAAGATAACTTAGGCCATATTACCGTCTCTAGCAAGCTGGTACTTAGCCAAAGCCTCCAGAGGTCACTGGTAGCACTGCTAATCAAATTTAATCTGCACCCGGCTTGACAGTTGACACAAGGCCAAGCACACAGCATAAAAGCAAAGACAAAACAATTTTAGGGATTAGGGGCTGTTCACAAATTACGTAACGCAGAAAAACCACTTTTTGGACTCCCCCCTCCCCCTCGTAACAAAGAGTAACAAATGGAAAGACCCCTCTTAAATTACGTAACAAATATCGAACCCCCCCCCCCCCCTTAAATTATTATAGTACGTAACAACTAATATGCTGGTAATAAAGTACAATAAGATCAGGTACTAAATTTTATTGTTTGTAATTATCATTTGAAATTACAACTGTATTTTTACGCAACACTTTATACCCATGGGTATGAAATTCTTTTAAACGTGAGTAAACCAATGAAAATACAAATGTTTTTAATAATTGTGACTGTTTCTGAAAATGGAGAAAATTTTATTTTACGATATTAAAAATAAGATGTGTTACGTAACATTTCAGTGAAATCTCCCTCCCCGCACGTAACATTTCAAAACGCTTGCCAAAACCCCCCCTTCTCCTTATAACGTTACGTAATTTGTGAACAGCCCCTTAGTTGATAAGTTTCCATTATTTCCACAAGCACTATATAAACAATAAATTGCGGGTCCTGGCTCTCGGAAATATTAGGTGGTTTCTTTTCGCCTGTTCTCGGACTAAAAGTGTACTCTTTTTCCCTAAAACGTTTTATTCGCCTGTTCCGGGGATGATAATTACTCCGGCCACAAACTATTCCCTTGAATCCCTTGTTCCGGAGTATCAGCCCCTGCAGCACAAAATAATTGTTTCAGAGTCGGGCCGACGTCGACGAATAATTTAAAATCTGTGGTCGGCCGACTGTCGGCCGACCGTACTATTTTGAGTCGAAATGTCCTACCCGAAAAAGGGTCGGCCGACGGTCGGCCTACCTTTAACGTTTGACTGTATGCCAACTTAAAAAAGTAATCCCATGTAGCAATTTGAGGTCGGGCCGACGTCGACAAAAAAGGTCGATCAGCATGGTCAGTTGGCCGACCTTCCTTTTTTTAGTCGAAATGTCCTAGCCGCATATGGGGCCGACAACTATTGTCCTAGTAGAATAATGGTCGGCCGACCGTCGATCGACTAGAAAATTTTACTTAATATGGATATATAACCGACTCTTAAATGACTACTGGCCGAATCTGATATAACTCAGAGCCGACTTCAAGTAGACAGTTTAGCGACTCCGAAACGACGTTGGGCCGACGACCAATTTAACCGTATTTCCGACTCGACCTAAAAAATGTACCAATTTGATTTCCTAAAAAATATTTAGCTGCGTTTGTATTGGTAACATCTTTTTCGTAATTTCAGATTCAATCCAAACAGTTTAAAAGGCAGAAAATGTTTTAGTAGTGCTCGCAGAACATTCCCTCGATTTGAATTAACAATGTATTTCCCTAAAATATTTAATTACACGAATATGACCTACTTGAGTTAAGAGATTTTTGAAAAAGCAAACATTTTCAGGCTGAATATATGATCTTTTTCGACAAAATTGAGTAAAGAAAAGAAATTATTCAAAAAACTGTTTTAATTTGTTTTATTAAATCGCTAATTTTCACAGTTCTGCGCGATTAATTTAAAAATAAACTGTTGGATATAAATCGACCATTAGTCGTGTTATAAATGTGCAATGGCTTTTTCAAGTCACGACAGCAATTACAATTTAAGGTCCACGTTCGGACTCTAATTAGTAGTTGCATTGATAAGACTTATTGGGTCGGTAAGTGGTCCAATCTATTAGGTCACCATACCGACTTTAAAAGGGATAAAAAACGTACTTAACTGCAATTATCGCAAAAACGTTTACGACTTTTAGAGTCGGCATCTGGACTAGGACCGAAAAGCGACTTTACGACCAAAGCCCGAGCCTAAATCAACTCTCTGTAATTAAGGCGCGGCGTTACAGGGTTAACAGACTGACCAAAGATTGTCAAAACACGTGGAATAAAAGCGACTACTCATATTTTATTCTACGTGTTGGTTGGGTTCGAGTAACAATCTTTTAAACATTGGCGGCTATTTTCCAAGATGGCGGACAATCCTACTAGAATTGATTCCGGTGTCTTGGTTTTTCGTATAAACCCTCTAGCATCAGAATCGATACGCAATAGAAATACGCAATTTTAGGCAGTCGGCCCGACGACGTTTTGGAGTCGGTTAACCATCACATTAATAGTCGTTATAGAGTCACGGTTTGAAATTGGACCGACTGTGGACCAACGTCGTTTTGGAGTAAGAAACAGGTCCATTTTTAGTCGGCACAGAGTCATGCTTTAAAGGCCGGCCGACCATAACTCCCTAGGGCATTTCGACTGAAAGACCAAAGGTCGGCCGACCGTCGGCCAGCCTAGCCATTTGAGGGCTTTGTCCGACGTCGGCCCGAATTAAATGTGCTACAGGGCATAGTAAGAAAGTTTATTTCTTATTTACTATCTGAATTTCGTTACTCTTATAAATTAATACTAAACTTAGTAAGGTCGTTTTTGAGTCGGCAAGTAGTCCAAAATATATGGTCACCATACCGACCTTAAAAGGGATCAAAAGCGTACTTACGCGAAATTATCTCAAAAAGGTTTAAGACTTTTAGAGTCGGCATTTGGACCAGGACCGAAAAGCGGCTATTCGACTAAAGCCCGACCCTAAATCGACCCTTTGTGCTACAGGGGAGGGCTACCCTTTTTACTCCTTCTGAAAAGGAGGTGTCAAGAGAGTAAATCGGATTTTGTTGTCTGCTAGCCAGAATTTATCAGCTTAAAAGGCAGCCATTTTGGAAGAACGTTTTTACTCCGACTCAAACTATTCAGAATCGTAGTAAAATGACGTCATAGCCTTACCCTTCTTACCCTACTCCGGAATCCCGGAACAAGCGAAAAGAAACCACCTATTACTTCTGGGTGATTTCCTGGGAGTATGATTTATTGAAGGGCCTATTCGCCGATAGAGGGCGATAGAGTCGCTTCCGATAGTTATTGAGGTGGTCATAGGGTCATTCATACTTAGAAAACCTGGAAATATATTGTCAACAGGAAATATCAGGAAAATTAAAAATTTTCAGTAAAAATCTGGGAAAACTATGAGGTACCCCAAAGTATAAAAAATATAATTCAATTATGTAATTGTTAAAACCGAAACGTTCAGCTTGAACGAAAACAAGGCCTTTAGTGTATTCTTCCCCCTTAAAAGTACAAATTTACATATCTGTAAGTTTTATTTATTAAAGATTTAACTTTATTACTTTTCTCATTAGATTAAATGTCAATTGCGAAATGAGTAAACCTTATTCCTCTTCATGAAAAGATTACTTGCGACATAATAAGAAAAAAACCTTAGTTTTTATTGAGGTTATCTTGCACCTAAAAATGTCAATAGGTGTATCACGGCCAACTTTGATTTCTCGCGCATCTCTCGCGCTATAGCGGCCATCTCATTCGTTGACATTTCTGTGTCAACCTATGAGCAAAAGATGTGTATGACGTCAGCGCCCCTAGCGGATTATTATTTTTAGTATAGTTTTTACATTGAAGACAATATAACCACCGAGCGTGGCGCTGAACTCCTACACATTATAGTACAGTTTATAGGGGGAAAATCCTTGCTCGCGGAATTTCGACGAATGTGTTGGCCGTAGTAGCGCGAACAGCGCGTGATCAAAGTTGGCCGTGGGTGTATGAACCCTGGGTCATCAGTATACATTCTTCTGCATATTTATATTGTTACTTTTGATAAGTATAAATATCAAAGATTCGTCACCAAAAATTAGCGTGGCCATAAATGTAATGATTTAAGCTTCGCGCTCCAAGACTCTCAATAACGACTGGGTTATGTGAGATTCGCGAGTCTTTTTTTCCCCACGTTACAAAGTACCAGTGAACACCGAGCTTTACATCACCTAGCAACAACAACAACAAAAAGAGTCATTTACTAGTTTTAAAAAATAAAGGAATTTCAGCGGCGTCTGATATTCCCGGGTGCAGACGGGGTCACGACGCGATTAATTAGTCTGGAAAATTTTCGATAAGTCAACTGACACCGATATAGAAGCTTGACTTCATATACACTCAAACTGGTAATTTAATGTCAAGTCAGATCCTACTTAAGTATTGGAAAGCGAGCTGTTAGAAGTCCTATTTTTAAAGGGCGACTTAAAAAGGCGAGAGCCTTTCAGTGTAGTGTCGAGAAACATTGTCGGGCGACTTTGTAAGGCGTCAAGAAGCTTGTCTTGATTTCTCAAGTAGTTTTATGTCATCCCTAGAAAACATTGAAATTTCCCACATTTTTCTTAGGCGACTAATGACACTTGGCTAAATTACAAATTGAAAGGGTTTTTCCGTTTTCTACGGTTTTTACGGTTTTGTCTACATTAAAATCGACATTGATTATTGCAATATATTAATAAATTATCATCGCTTGCATTTTAAACCGCTCGAGAGTGATATGTTTTCAGAAAGATAAACAATGTTCACCAACATTTTATCCCCAATTTCACCCCATTTCATATTTTTTTTAAATTTAGTATAGCCCACAAAATAAAATGTTTTTAGTGTACCCGCGTTAGTTAAACACGATTTTATTAAATACAGTCTTAACTTGTAACTTCGCCTTGAAGGCCTTTCGGCCGAATTACCGCGTATCGGTTGAATTTATTAAATAAATATATTTTAGTTTCCCCAAACCTTGTTTATCTTTTTTACCTCTTCGACGTTGTTCAGTATTAAATACCGACAACTATAATTGCTATATAATATTTGTACTTCTGTACATATGTAAGATTTATGGGTGCAGTGGGGTACACGAAACGCATTTCACGTTTGGACTATACTAAAGCAGAAAATATGAATAGAGGGGTGAAAAGGAGGGTAAATGCGTATTAAAATGTACCAAACTGTTTTCTTTGAATCTCTACGATTAAGAATTGACACTTTTCGTACAGAAAACTGGTAAAAATTTAATTACGTCGTTACGTAATAATTAGTAAAAATTGGAAATAGTTAAATTGAAAGAAATTAAGACACTGAAGAAAAAATATTTCATAACATAACGCTTTTTTTGATACGGACAAATTTTAATCGGATTTTAGGGAAAAAATACAAAAAGGTATAATTGAAATGTCAAAGACATTGAAAGGTCACCGACAGTAGGGTCAACGCTTCCTCTTTTTACGAAATCTCGCTATAAACAGATTCTTAAGTCCCGTTAAATCATTGAATGAATAGTTTTTAGTTTCACAATGCAAAGAGAGCGCCAGAAAATTCGATAAACACACGGTATTGTACGGAAATAACTTTTCAATTGCTGGGCGTTTGCATAAGATTTGTTTCTGAAGCGTGTAGATTTTCTCTCCGATTTCGAGTGTAGGCAGGTCGATCACCCTTTTCAGGAATATTTTTAAGTAAACAGGTGTTTGAACTGTTTGCGAAAGACGTATTGCGCTGTATTAATTTCGTCTAAGGTAAACATAAGGTACATCAAGTTGAGAAGGCTCGTACCAAGAATATCAAAAATTCTTAAATTCTCTTCAGCTTGACGTTTGTTCTAAGTAGTTGCGATTAACTAATAGGCTGAATAGGCTTGAGCTATGTTTATTTTCATTTCAAAAGTCCAGAACTTATGTTGGTTTTCATTTCAAAAGTCCCGAACTTATGTTGGTTTTCATTTCAAAAGTCCCGAAATTATGTTGGTTTTCATTTCAATAATCCTGAAATTATGTTGATTTTCATTTCAATAATCCTGAAATTATGTTGATTTTCATTTCCATAATCCTGAAATTATGTTTATTCTCCTTTCCATAATCCTGAAATTATGTTGATTCTACTTCCCATAATCCTG